>NC_081765.1:16877551-17177551 GCF_963082965.1 Carassius carassius
TTTTGTACATTTTCTACTGTAAATATATTTGAAATTTTGAAATAGTTGTATCTCGGCCAAATATTGTCCTAATAAACCATACATCAATTAAAAGCTTATTTATTCAGCTTTCAGATTATTTATAAATCTCAATTTAGAAAAATGTACACTTAAGACACATATATTAGTGTTAAGGTGGTGACGGTGGTTTTATTACTATTATTATTATAATACTTTAATAGCAGTAGTTATTATTATTAAACAGAGTGAATACTAATGCTAATACCTGCTAATACTATGCATCATTACTGTTATAAATATTAATACGTGTATATTAATACACATTAATAGTATAAGTTAGTATTATTATAGGCTGAGCAGTATTAATGCTATAGTATATAGTAATAATTGTTATTTTTAAATGAATTACTACAAATAATAATAATTATAATTATTATTATTCAGCAACATTAGTTATATTGGTCACTTCAGTTTAGACCCATTCTCATCAACTAATTATAAACTATGACTTTTACCTCAATAAACCCCTAATTTGCTGTGCAACAGACAGTAAGGTAGTTGTTAAGGGCTAGAATTAAGGGATCTAAATATGGTCATGCAGAATAAAAACTTAATATGTGCTTTATAAGTACTAATAAACAACCAATATGATAGTAATTTGCATGGTACTTAAAGCATTACCGTAATATTGCTTAACCCTATAATAATGTTACACTTACAACTATTCATATTTTGTATATATTATATGTATTCTGTAATAATTCATATACACATGGATTAATATTTATAACAATACTAATAATTATGTATAATGATAATTAGGGGCCAAGCACCGAAGGTGCGTAGGCACCTATTGTAATCGTTGGCATTATTATTATTCTTCTTCCGCCACAAGTCTATGGCAGCCCATAGAATTGATTGCAGGAAAGTTGTATAATTAGGCACACTGATAGAGGACAGTCCCAACATTAACTATAGCAAATTTGAAGTCTCTAACTCCTACTCTTTAGCGCCACCACTTGTCCAAACTTTCAATGTTTGTATGCTAATAACTTTTGAACCGTAAGCCAGAAAATGGAAATTCTTTTTTCCTCTGAATCCTTGGCTCATGCCAAGTCGAATGAAAAATCGCAAGGTTTAGTTTTTTCGCTATTTTAAATTTTTCGAACTCGTCCTAGACGGTTAGTCCGATTGCCACTAAAATTGGCTCAGATCATCTTCAGACCATGCAGGCAAAAAGTTATGGAATTCAAGTTGATTCATCCAACCGTTCTCGAATGACACGTGAACAAATTTGACGAAAAGCACGCAAAAATACACTTGAGGCTATATCTCGGCAACGGTTTGGCATATTGAGACCAAACTTGGTGTGTGTTATAGTAACCATGGCCTGAGACTACCTGCAGTGTTTTGACGCAGCGCCACCTAGTGGTAAGGAGATATGAAAAAGGCATATTTTGGCTTATAACTTCTGAATGGTTTGGCCAAAATCACAAAACTCGGCCATTTTGAATTATGTTTTAAAATGCTGTATTTTTTTTAACGCAGCATTGTATCGTTACGAAAATAATTTCAAAAATATTCGTCTCCGTGCCCTGAAGGTACTCCAAAAGTTTGGTGGCAGCGCCACCTTGTGGTCAAGAGTTATAATGAAATATCACAAAAATGCTAATAACATTTGAATAAATTAGACTATTTAAATGAAAATCGTCTCTCTATATTCTGTGGGTCATGCCGAGAGCATCGATACCAATTATACAAAAATTGGCCATACTTCCTGTCCGCCATTTTGATCAATGTTGAAAACCTACTTTTTCGAACTCCTCCTAGACCGTTAGTCCGATTTTCACCAAATTTGACGTGGATCATCTTCAGACCATGCTGACAAAAAGTTATGGATTTCGTGTCGATATACGAAACGGTTCTCATTTAGCGCATCAACGAATTTGCTGGAAGGGTGCCAAAATGCATTTGAGGCTGTATCTCAGCAACGCTTTGACATATTTGCACCAAACTTTGTATGTGTCATCGGCACCTCACTTTGACCATGCCACATAAATTTGATAACAGCGCCACCTATTGGTCAAGAGTAATGAACCATTCATTAACTATGAATAATTACACTTATAAAAATGCTAATAACTTTTTAATGCATTAGCCTATTGTAATGAAACTGGATTCAATATATTCCCTGGCTTATGCCGACAACATAGATACCAAAAATGCCAGTTTAAGCAGAACTTCCTGTCCGCCATTTTGATTTATGTTGAAAACCTACTTTTTCAAACTCCTCATCAACCATAGGTCCGATTTTCACCAAATTTGAGTCAAATGATCTTCAGACTGTGCTGACAAAATGTTATGGATTTTGTGTCGATAGACAAAACCGTTTTTGCATACAACAGCGACGAATTTGAGGCACAATGCCAAAATGACACTTGAGGCTGTATCTCTGCAATGCTTTGGCATATTGACACCAAACTTTGTGTGTGTCATTGACAAGTCACACAGAGTGCACCAAATTGATTTGATAACAGCGCCACTTATTGGTCAAACTTGATAAGCCAAGTAATCATGCTAGTAGAGATTGTATTAATGTTTTTTAGCCATTTTAATTACAATAATCCTAAAATTGCTTTAATTGCTCATTGTTACACTTCGTGTGATGCTTCAAGCGACGCTTAGCTACTTAACTTTCTGCTGGAGTGCTTGGCCCCGTAATTGCTGCTTGCAGCTATATTTATTATTATTGTTGTTGTTCTTCTTCTTTTGCTTTTTTGATTGTTCTGGCATTGTAACCCAGTATGTTTAATCTACAGCTGCTTCACAGGAAGTGACTTCATTAGAACTGATTTATGTTCTAGCAGGGAACCAGTGCTCGGTGTGATTCTCCCCTCCTGCTCTGTTTCTGTAGCTCGATGACTGCTGGACCGGATTAACAGAATCGGAGCGCAGCAGCACTGAGAGCCCGTATCGCCGTATCGGTGTGCCAGGAACGCTCATGGATTAGTTGGGAATGGGTTGGAAGTGTTCTTACTTTACAATGAAGTATAAGACGTAAATAGCAGTTGTCATGAACCTAGAGTTTTATTTAATACCATTAACTCTGTGTTGAATCCATGCACCTCTGATCCGACAGAGGTTTCAGTTAGTACATGTGAGAAATTTCTTGGTTATTTTACTGACAAAGTAGCAGCTGTCAGGCAAAACTGCAGTGCTAATTTTAACGTGTTTGTACCTGCTGCTCCGGTGCTTTCTGCTGTTTTTGAGGATTTTAAGCCAGTTTCACTTACACTGCTCTCTGAGGTAGTGCAGCACATGAAACCCACCAACTGTCCTTTAGACATTGTCCCAGCCAGGATAGTGAAAGAAGTTTTTAATACCGCCATTGGGTCAAGTTTACTCACTTTAATTAATTTGTGTCTTAGTCTAGGTTGTGTCCCAGCTGCATTTAAACATGCTGTGGTCAGGCCCCTACTTAAGAAACCAAATCTTGACCCTTCAGTGTTATCTAACTTTAGACCAGTTTCTCATCTGCCTTTTCTGTCAAAGGTTTTGGAAAAAGTTGTTTTTATACAGTTACAAGCCTTTATGCAGAAAAATTCTGTCCTCGAAAAATTTCAGTCTGGTTTTAGATCACGTCACAGTACCGAGTCTGCACTGCTAAGAGTACATAATGATATTGCCTTGTCTGTGGATGCCGGGAGTCCTGCTGTGTTAGTGCTTTTGGACCTCACAGCAGCGTTCGATACGGTGGACCATGCAGTCCTCCTCTCTTGTCTTGAGCATTGTGTGGGCATTCGAGGTTTGGCACTTCAATGGTTTAGCTCCTATTTAGCAGATAGGAGCTTCTCTGTTATTATTGGTGAATGCTCCTCGTCGGCTGCTCCTTTTTCTTGTGGGGTCCCCCAGGGTTCAATTCTTGGCCCAATCTTGTTTTCTTTATATATGTTGCCGTTAGGGAGTATTATAGGAAAGCACAATCTATCCTTTCACTGTTATGCTGATGACTTGCAGATTTATTTGCCTTTAAAACCGAATGATAATGTCGCACTAGACTCCCTACTTAGTTGTATCGATGATATTAGGATGTGGTTGTCACAAAATGTTCTTAGTTTAAATAATGAAAAAACGGAGTGTATCATCTTCGGCAACCCAAACGGTTCAGCGGTGAGTTTGGGGGCTTTGGCTCCATACCTTAAGCCTGCTGTCAGAAATTTAGGGGTTACTTTTGATTGCGACATGAAATTTGACAAGCAAATCAGCAATATTGTCAAAATGAGTTTTTTTCAGCTTCGTCTTCTAGCTAAAGTTAAGCCTTTTCTTAATAGGCATGATCTAGAAAAGGTGATTCATGCTTTTATTAGTTCGAGGTTGGATTATTGTAATGCTCTCTATGTAGGTTTAAGTCAAGGCTCTATTGCACGACTTCAACTTGTGCAAAATGCTGCCGCTCGGTTTTTAACAAATACACCTAAGCGTGTACACATTACTCCTGTCCTCTATTCCTTACACTGGCTTCCAGTACAGTTTAGAATAGATTTTAAGATTTTGTTGTTCGTTTTTAAGGCCCTAAATGGCCGAGCACCGGAGTACATAAGTGAGATTTTAACCCTGCGTGAGCACAGCCGGTCGTTACGGTCTTCAAATCAACTGGTTTTAGAAGTCCCAAGGTCAAAGTACAAGCGTTGGGGTGATCAGGCGTTTGCAGTTGCTGCCCCAAGACTTTGGAACAAGTTACCCCCTGATATCCGTACAACTGCAGATGAAACTCTTTTTAGGTCTAAACTTAAAACCCACCTGTTTAGGATGGCTTTTAATACATAGTAGTGGTGACACAATTTCCCTCTTGCTGTTTTCTTTTTTGTTATATGTATTTATTGTATGATATGATGTTTATTGTATTCTATGATGTGAAGCACTTTGGATACCTGACGGTTGTTGTAAAGCGCTATACAAATAAATGTTGATTGATTGATTGATTGAAGACTTGTTTCCTGTGTTTGAAATTTTTTTGGCAACATTATGTATAAAATTCCCAATTTAAACAGCTTATAACAGGACCCAATGAACAAATGTTGTAAAAGTATGCAACTTTCCTCAAATCATTATTTATTTATTTTTTTCATCAAAGAAACAGCTGCAAACTAACCCCTGTAATAACCATTATAATGATTTGGTTTTATTACAACATCATATCAACAGCAAGTTACTCACACCATGAACTGAATTACAAGATAATAATTTTATATTTGTAAACACAGACATTAGTGAGTTCCTTGATTATTTTCTTATCTATCCTTATAATCATTGATAATTTGGAGTGACATCTGTGACTGAGAAATATTTAAAACAAAACATTTACATATAATTTAATTATTATTAATAATATTACTATTCATGTATGAAACAATTTTCTTAAACTCGTACAGAACAAATGGTGAAACGGTACAAACTGTACAGACTGCAGTATTTTCTTGTGGCATGACAATTGTCTAGCACCTGTACGTTTGCCATGTTCAACCACTAGATGGCATAGTTTTATTCTTCGTTGAGCTTTCTGACATAAGCAATGAAGCTCTATTGTTATTACAACTATTATGAAACGCTACAGAATACCACAACATACGTACAACAAATACACGTCAATTTGATTCAGTCTTAAAGTCACTCATTATGAATGCACATTCTTAAGCATTGCCTGTTTCTAATAAAACAAATGTGCTATAGAACAAAAGCTTAAATAGTTCAATTAAAAAATAAAATATTCACCTGAAAAATGTCATCCTTCACTCACCCTCATATCATTCCAAACCTGTAAAATTTGTTTTATATGTGAATAAATGCCTAATTAAATCTGCTCATTATATAAAATGATCATATCTCTTCACAAGGCTTATTTAACCACAATTATTTATTACTCATTAAACGACATGAGAGTGAGTAAATGATGAAAAAATATTTTTTGGGGGGGTGAACGATCGGTTTAAGGGTTTTTACATTTAAATACTCAGCCGCTTGCAATTATAGAAATCCTTAAAATGTTCAGGGTTTTTTTACCCATAGTTCTGGATACCTGCTGATGAGATGATTGTCCTTTATTTGTCAGATATAAAATTCTTGCTCTTCCTCCACAGTGCCTTCTTGACTACAGTCATTTACGGTCAAAATGCCATTATCTTGCAACACATCCTTCACATTCTTTGGCTGTGGTTTGTGTACTACACAAGGTGTGGATTTTGCAAAGATGCTTTGTGTTCTAGATAGCACAGGAGTCTGTCTTATGGGGGAGGCATTATTATAGGTCAGATCGGCAAAGTCAAGACCTCGATCTGTTGGAGGAGCAGACTTGGGCCGTGGTGCTGGGGATTTTAAATGGCGCCTCAGCTGTGGATGGGAATAACCTGAGACCACCGACAGGTCCACAGAGCTGCCGCTGATGGTTTGTCCCGTGTCCACATCCGTCTCTTCGGCTCCCACTAGCGTATCTACATTGACACGGAAAATTGGAGCAGCCATGGAAGAGAAGCAGCGAGGACGAAAGCTTGACGGAGAGGCACAGGAGGAGCGCGACTCGTCTGTAGGCAGAGAAAAGAGGGACTGTGTGCGGTGGCCTGTCCATCCCGCCCGCGAGAGCTCCACATCCCTCTGGAGCCTCTCCATGTGGCCATCCTGATCACACAGTGTAGGCGGAGATGTCCTGGTGGTGTGTGTGACTGGAGACGGAAGGGTCTGGGTCCGGGAACGCGATGAGCTCCGGTGGTAACGGCGATTGCGATAGGAGGCGGGCCCACGGCCGTATGGTGGAGGAGGTGGAGGGGGCGGCACGGGTGGAGGAGGGGAGGCGACCAGGGGATCATCAGTAGGAAGGTGATGGAACTTCGCAATAGTGTGTTTGCGGTAATACCGCGAACCTTGAACCTGACAAAATCAAAATGAGAGCATGAAATCATTTTAAATTAATAAGCAATGTTCAGGAGACCATTTATGCAGATCATAATACCTTATTTTTTTCATTTATGATACTGTATTGATACAAAAAAGGAACAGAAACATTACCATTCAGAAGTTTGGAATGGGTACCTCTGTGCATCTTTAGAACACAAATTAAGATATTTTTGATGAAATCCGGGAGCTTTCTGACCCTGCATAGACAGCAACTGTACTACCACGTTCAAGGCACAGAAAGGTTGTAAGGACATTGATAAAATATCCATGTGACATCAGTGGTTCAACCATAATGTTATGAAATGGAGAGAATACTTTTTGTGAGCAATGAAAACAGAAATAACAACTTAATTGAATAATTTATTCTCTTTCGAGATTACCATGACGCATGCATTCCTCTGCCTGAAAACAAGGCACTGCACATCCGGGTTCTACATCAGAACATGACTCCTGCATCAGCAGCACCACGCATGCGTCATGGTACTCTTGTGAACACACGTCGACTGACATGGAAGAGAAGAAAGTGTTGAAAAAAGAATTTTGCAGGACAATCATCTCATGAGCATGTATGCAGGTCTTTGAGTAAACAAATTGAATTTTGTATTCTTCTTTAATTGTAAGCAGCTGAGTATTTAAAGGAAAACCGTTAAAACGATCTTTCAACAAAAATTTTTATTTTTCTTTTCTTTAAGATTGAACCACTGATGTCACATGGACTATTTTAACGATGTCCTTACTACCTTCCTGTGCCTTGAACGTGGTAGCTCTGTTGCTGTCTATCCAGGGTCAGAAAGCGCTCGGATTTCATCAAAAAATCTTACATTGTGTTACGAAGATGAAATAAGGTCTTATGGGTTTGGAGCGACATGAGGGTGAATAATTGACAGAATTTTCATTTTTGGGTGAACTATCCATTTAAGGACATTTATTGGTTAGCCCATGTATAACAAATTTGATCGTTTTTGACAACTTATATGAATATAAAATCTGATCTTAAAGTGAAACAAGTTAAGAACCAGCTGCTTTAAATCTTGAACTGTTCACATGGCAATATGACTAACAACATGAACTCTTTGTGGAGGATCATTCTGCAGTGAGCTGTCATATAGTTTTACATTAAACAACAACAGGTTGGGGAAAGGAGCCATGTTGCTGCTAATGCCAAACTAAACACAATGTGGAAATGTGACTTTGATAAGGTAACTGTATACCTGTGTGTGTGTGTGTGTATGTGCGTGTGAGAGAGAGAGAGAGAGAGAGGAAAAGAGGAAAATTTCTTGTTAAACTTAGCAAGCATTGTTTAGTGTGTGCATTTGAGTAACAAAGTTCCACTGTTTTCTGCTTCACAACTCACTGCACATTCCCTCCATCCCTCTACCTCTCCCTCGATCATTTTCCTCTGTTGCTTTATTTGGTTTTCCAACCATCTTTGAGCCTCTTTGTGCCTTTCTTCCTCACTGTTCTACTCACACAATTCCCACGTTTTCCACATTCATACATTTTTGTATGTGCTATATCTCCCTCAAAATAGTGTATATTTCTTTTTCCACAACGGTGTTTCTGTCACGTTGGGTGTTACAGATAACACAGGAGAGGGAACCAATTGCAGGTAAGTTATTTATTCAAAGGGTAATCCAAAGGGGTAAACAGTCCAGGCAGGGTCAAAACCGGTAAATCCAAACATAACATAAACAAGACACGAAGACAAGGTAAGGCAAGGCAAGGCAAGGCAAGAAGCGACGGACATGAATAACTATAGGACATTTAAACAAGGACTCCGTAACACAGACTCAGACAGACCGGGTATAAATACACAGAAGGATAATGAGGGAACAGGAGACAGGTGGGGAACAATCAATACTCAACAGGAGGAAGGTGACCAAATAAGGGAAACAGGAAGTGATAAGGTGACAGACACCGTGAGAAAGGAGGACACCTAGTGGAAACCCAGGCAACACAACCCAGACACTGTGACAGTACCCCCCCTCTACGGAGCGGTTCCCAGAGGCTCCACGACAGACACAAAGCAGAGACCAGGAGGGAGGCGGACAGGTGGAGGCTCAGGGGGAGGGACGGAGGGCCAGAAACGAAAAACATGGGGAACAGGCACCAGAATGTAAACACAAAACAGGGAGACCAGGAGGGAGGAGGACCGGAGGAGGTTCAGGGGGAGGGACGGAGGGCCAGACTAACAGAGAGGAACAGGGACAGGGGTGAACACAAAAACAAAAAGGCAAAAAAAACAACATGAAGCCCCCCAGGGCGGAGCAGAAGACCACCACATCCTTGGGGTCGAGGCCAGAGTCCTCCAGGGCGGGGCAGAAGACCACCACAACCGTGAGGTCAGGGAGGAAGCCCCCCAGGGCGGAGCAGAAGACCACCACAACCGTGTGGTCACGACGGAAGCCCCCCAGGGCGGAGCAGAAGACCACCACGTCCTTGTGGACGAAGCCAGAGTCCTCCAGGGTGGAGCGGAAGGCCACCACAACCGTGTGGTCAGGGCGGAAGGCCCCCAGGGCGGAGCGGAAGACCACCACAGCCATGTGGTCAGGACCAGAGCCCCCCAAGGCAGAGCAGACCTCTGTGCGGCTGGACCAACGGGACGACGAAACTCTGGTAATCCCCTGGTGTCCTTACTGGACTCCAGAAGATTGGTGCTGGCCTGACACTGCTCATGAAGATCATTGGTGACTTGTATTTGTACATGAAGATCATTGGTGACTTGTATTTGCTCATGAAGATCAATGGTGACTTGCCTTTGTTCATGAAGATCAGAGGTGACTTGCCCTTGCTCATGAAGATCAGAGGTGACTTGCCCTTGTTCATGAAGATCAGAGGTGACTTGCCCTTGTTCATGAAGATCAGAGGTGACTTGCCCTTGTTCATGAAAATCACCGGTGACTTGACTCAATCCTTGAAAATCACCGGTGACTTGACTCAGTCCTTGAAAATCACCAGTGACTTGACTCAGTCCTTGAAAATCACCAGTGACTTGACTCAGTCCTTGAAAATCACCAGTGACTTGACTTGACTCTGAAAGGTCAACGGTGTCCAGCCTAGTCTCTGGAAAGTCCATGGTGACTAGCCCTGACTCTGGAAGATCAGCGGTGACTAGCCCTGACTCTGGAGGGTCATCGGTGACTAGCCCTGACTCTGGAGGGTCAGCGGTGACTAGCCCTGACTCTGGAGGGTCAGCGGTGACTAGCCCTGACTCTGGAGGGTCAGCGGTGACTAGCCCTGACTCTGGAGGGTCAGCGGTGACTAGCCCTGACTCTGGAGGATCAGCGGTGACTAGCCCTGACTCTGGAGGATCAGCGGTGACTAGCCCTGACTCTGGAGGATCAGCGGTGACTAGCCCTGACTCTGGAGGATCAGCGGTGACTAGCCCTGACTCGGGAGAGTTCACTGCCACCTGACTCGACTCGGGAGAGTTCACTGGCACCTGACTCGACTCGGGAGAGTTCACTGGCACCTGACTCGACTCGGGAGAGTTCACTGGCACCTGACTCGACTCGGGAGAGTTCACTGGCACCTGACTCGACTCGGGAGAGTTCACTGGCACCTGACTCGACTCGGGAGAGTTCACTGCCACCTGACTCGACTCGGGAGAGTTCACTGCCACCTGACTCGACTCGGGAGAGTTCACTGCCACCTGACTCGACTCGGGAGAGTTCACTGGCACCTGACTCGACTCGGGAGAGTTCACTGGCACCTGACTCGACTCTGGAGGGTCCACTGGCACCTGACTCGACTCTGGAGGGTCCACTGGCACCTGACTCGACTCTGGAGGGTCCACTGGCACCTGACTCGACTCTGGAGGGTCCACTGGCACCTGACTCGACTCTGGAGGGTCCACTGGGACCGGACTCGACTCTGGAGGGTCCACTGGGACCGGACTCGACTCTGGCGGGTCCACTGGGACCGGACTCGAATCTGGCGGGTCCACTGGGACCGGACTCGACTCTGGAGGGTCCACTGGGACCGGACTCGACTCTGGAGGGTCCACTGGGACCGGACTCGACTCTGGAGGGTCCACTGGGACCGGACTCGACTCTGGAGGGTCCACTGGGACCGGACTTGACTCCGGAGGGTTAGCTTAGACTCTCATCCTGTGCAGCGGCGCTGGGCAAGCAGCCATCTTGGGCCATGACTTTGGACAGGTGGCCATCTTGTACTGTGGTGCTGGGCTGGCGGCCATCTGGGGTTGTGGCACTGGACTGGCGGCCATCTTGTACTGTGGCGCTGGACCGGTGGCCAATTTGGGCATTGGCGCTGGGCTGGCGGCCATCTTGGGCTGTGGCGCTGGAACGGTGGCCAATTTGGGCATTGGCGCTGGGTTAGCGGCCATCTTGTGCTGTGGCGCTTGGCTGGTAGCCATTCTGGGCAGTGGTGCTGGACTGGCGGCCATCTTGGGTTGTGGCGCTTGGCTGGTTGCCATCCTGGGCAGTGGTGCTGGGCTGACGACCACCCCGCCGGAAGAGACAGAAGCGGCTGGGGCATCCCACCGAAGCCGATGCTGCAGGTAGTGCACAAATTCCCAGAATTCCAGTGTCTCTAACTGGGCCATCTCCTCCTGAGACACTGGATTATCCAGCCCGCCATTAAAATAGTCCTTGAGGGCCGCATCGTTGTAGCCCATGCCCTCGGCCAGGGACCAGAACACCTGAGCCAGGGCCCCCACTTCATAGCCCTCTTGGCGGAGGGCGATCAACCGAAGGTACTTGGTTCGCCGCTCCGCCATCTTGGCTGGGGAACGGAAAAACGACATACCGCTGGTTCCCTGTGTGACGGAGTCCTTCTGTCACGTTCGCGGTCCAGAAAACACAGGGAGAGAGATCCAAGTGCAGGTATGCTTTTTATTGGGATAATCCAATTCGTAAACAGTCCAGGCAGGGTTAAAACCGGTAAATCCAAACATAACATAAACAAGACACGAAGACAAGGTAAGGTAAGGTAAGGTAAGGTAAGGCAAGGCAAGGCAAGGCAAGGCAAGGCAAGGCAAGGCAAGGCAAGGCAAGGCAAGGCAAGGCAAGGCAAGGCGCGACGGACATGAATAACTATAGGACATTTAAACAAGGACTCCGTAACACAGACTCAGACAGACCGGGTATAAATACACAGAAGGATAATGAGGGAACAGGAGACAGGTGGGGAACAATCAATACTCAACAGGAGGAAGGTGACCAAATAAGGGAAACAGGAAGTGATAAGGTGACAGACACCGTGAGAAAGGAGGACACCTAGTGGAAACCCAGGGAACACAACCCAGACACTGTGACAGTTTCCCCGTGGGTCCAAATTTATGACTCATTGAGCACTGAATGCGAGTAAAATTGTCCCAAATTTATGCTTTTGTAAAAATGTTGTATTAAATTAAGTACAGTATCTTATGTATTTAAAATATCGTTCTAACGTTTGGGATTTTTTTTGAAAATAGTCTCATATTTATGTTCTCAATAATACAGTAAAAACTGTAAATTCATGAAGTATTGCAATTTCCTGTTTACTTTTTATTTAATCCTGTCAAAGCAAGGACAAATTTTCAGCAGCCAAATTTTGAGGAGACTTGGGTAAAGTGAGGGAGCTTCTCTATATGTCCTTATACAGTATATACAACCAGCTCAATTTGTGTGTGTTTTTTTCCATTTGAAAGATAATTTGTATTATGTGTGAAATCCTGTCTGTGCCATTTGGCACCAGCAGGGGTTGATTAGTAATGAGGCTGTAGCTGTAGACAGTGATAGCAGCTAATCCAGGTCAGGCAGAATTGACCTTTATGTGCTGGTGTGTTAAGTTAATTTGGCTGTCTTTAGGTTTGTTTGAGTATTTTTACATTGAGTCTTTCCACACACATAATCACACAAACACAAGAGGCCAGATGTGTTTGGATCTAAACCAGGACACATATTTTAAAAATCAATTTGTACTGTATGCAACTCTGCAGTGTGTTTAAGCAGTAATGCTCAGTTCAACTGCTGAGTCTGAACCTGTGCTCAATATCAATTTGGCTCAAAACTGTGGTACATTTGTGTCATCAACGTAGTTACAAGCAGCAGTTGTTTTCAACAGTAGCTAGGTAACGACTCGGGAGGAAGTCGCACTGCTTTACTTTTGTCAATTTAGGTTTGTTTGGTTGTGCAGGACGGCACTGCAAGAGATGCAAGGGAATGTGAGCTGCTCTCTGAAGGTAATCTGCAGAGACAACCAGTAATGAAAAACTGATTCACAACTCTTGCTTGCACAGCATCATTACAGAGCTCAAATGTGATTTCAGGGAACTGAGTCATGGAAGCATTTTCCTCATTATTTTTCTCCACAAGCATAAAAGAAAATTTCTGAATAAAGAGCTCTAAGCCTTGAACCACTGACTCTGACTCCGAGATGAACCACAATACATCATTCAAAGCTAATAAGAAAACCTAAAGATAAGACAAGGTTCAAACCTATGAATGAACTACTCCATCCCATAGAAAATGAATTATGAATTATTCATTAACTGATTTTGTAGTCTAACACTACCATATCCCATTTTAACTCATGTTAGGACGTTTTTATTTATTATTTACGGTAACAGTGACTTGAAATTCTTGAACTAAAGTTTTATTTATTTATTTTTCTTTATTTTTTGTGGTTAAAAAGGTTTTGGTATTGGTAGTTGATACATAACATGTCATGAGCTTTTTAAACCAACATTACAAATGTAGGTTAACATTTCTGAATAATACATATGAACATTGAAATATATTCAAATGTATATTGAAAAGTGCATTTCATTTTGTACATTTCATTCACCTTTTTTCCTTCACTAATTCATTTTAACATCCATATGGTCTGAGAAAATTATTTAGCATAAATATTCCATGTAGACTCTCAAAAATACATACTGCATAGCATGCTATTCTGCAACTTTATGAACTCTTCTTATTATAACACTCGTATACTTTAGAACAATCTCTAGAACTGCTGACAGTTCACTAAAATAACTTTTGTGAATAGTATATGAGAGATGTCATAAAATGTTTAAGACGTCAGTATATATATATATATATATATATATATATATATATATATATATATATATATACACACAAAAAGTAATCGCTTTGAGATTTATTTTCTAGTAATTTCTTACCTGTAGCAATATTTTATTTCCATCATAATCGTTGGTTTGCCAGCGGACTTCACTGATGGGAGTGCATGGCTGTGGCAGCAGCCGCACAAGTTCACCGACATCCCTCACTCGAATCTCCATCACAGCATTTTCAGTAGGGACAGGGTTCTGGCCACGGGGCATCCGCTTGAATGACAGCTGGATTTCTGTTTCAGGGTTGGAGTAGACCACACAGAAGCAGAAATCCTCCTTCTTCTGGGCCAGCCTTCGGCGCAGGAGCAGTCTGTACAGACGCACCTGTTCGGTGTAGGTCTCATAGCAGCAGTAGACTGTAAAGCGCACAATCTCTTTGCCATAGTGCACCTGACGAAGTGCCCATAGAGGTGTGCCTGGCGCCAGTGTAACAAAGTCTTGGCTGGCTGGTGAAAATGGTAAGAGCCCTCGCCCGTTCACCCGCTCTGTGTGGTGGTATCGCCACGGTGGGCATCTAAGCTGACTGTGGAGGCGTTCAAAACTCTCTTCACCTCCGTATTCATCCTGTAGAAACAGGATTACAGCTAAAGCTGGCTGGTGTGATGGCGGTTCGGTGATGCGCTGCGGGCGGACCTTGGGCTTTCGGGAGAGACCACCTGCCCGTTCTGATACCCTGAAGAGGGTGAGATCAGGGTGGAGCCACGAGAGAACCTGATCAGCAGCTTTCTGGAGCGTTTTGGCCTGACCAGGGTCAGTGATGATGTGGATAGAAACTAGGAAAGGATCCTGTAGGTCCCCCATGGACAAATCACCTAAAAGAAAAACATAAGAAGAGCAAGAAAGAAAATGATCTATAAACTTACAGAGCTACACAGATTTAATATATTACAATACATCAATTACTTTGCCATGAAATAATTTAATTAATTTAATTAATTGTGATGAAACTACTACTACTTTTTTTGTGACAAATATAGAAGTGAAACAAGTGAAAAGGAAAAAATGTAAGGTTGGGATGGGATTGGATGGAGGGAGGGAGGGAGATCTGAACACACGCTTAGATGGATTGTAAGAAAGAGTTGAAGGAGCTGACTTAATGATTGGAGAAGTCCCAGCATACGTTACCAGAGAGAAGTTTCACAGGAAAATAAAGTTATACATTTTAGTAACAAATAAAGCGGACCATTTTTTATTAAACACGTGACACCTAAATTGTTGACAATAAGAACAATAACATGCATTTCGAAAATATAGGGTGAATTTTAATTTCATGCAAATTAAAATGAATTTAAAAGTTTAAAAGTATATATATATAGTAAGTTATATTAATATTAATAAATAATTATTTTATAAATTAAATAAATATAAACACTTTATGGACCAGTCCCTTACAACTGCTGTAAACTGCTTTTGATACTACTTTAATATATCTTTAATAATAAAAATATCATATGGCTAAATAGCAGTTTGTTTTTCAGAAAGAAAAAAAAAACAAATGATAGTTGTCATCTCCCTACTACAAAATCATTTAGAAAACCCCCAACTATACTTGGCTTTCAGCCTTCCCTCAGTTAGAGCACTGCTATAAAATCTACCACACATTTGGTTCTTCCCTTTATTTGTTTTAAGTGTATTATATGTTCTGGTTTATTCTGGCTTCAGGAATACTTTACTTTTGACTTCTATAAAGGAAAGAACAGTAAAAAAAAAAAGGCTCTCAAGACTGAATGAAATCTTTTCATCCATGTGCTCCTGTTCTGTAATCAGGCTGTATAGTGAACAGTGCAGCCTCATTAGTTGCATTAGTGGATGGTTAGTAACCCTGGAGAAATGCGTTGGCTCCCTGTAGGACTTCTGAATAAGGTTTGCCCTTCCACTGAACCTTCCACTCAGGGCTCCACCAGACCGAGCCCTGAGTGCACGCACACACACACACACACACACAAACATCCCTAAGCACAAAACCTCATGAAGCCCTTAAAGTAATCAAGGCACATGTGACATTGTATGACTGCAGAATGAGATCAATATTCATGAGTAGCAATTAAAGACTCTCAAAAATGACTTTACTCATATGACATGCAAAAAACACATGATGTCTCTACATTATGAGAAATGCTGCACAATGTAATAACACGCCATTCAAACCATCTTATTGATATATTCTTATATAACAACAGTATCAAAAATCTTTTTGTTGTTATTATGAGAACACAATTATTGTGCAGCTGTTCTCATAAAAAAACTAACAAACAAAAACAAATTTATATATATGTATATATAGCAGAAAGTGGCAGAACATGGACAGCTGCCTCTTTCTTTTCCTCTACTCTTTTTTCACCCCAAACTTTTCAGACTCATGGGACACGTCCCACTTTGTTTGTCGTTTAAGGTTGGGGTGACCAGAGGCCAAGGGAACGCTATGCTCTTACACACTTACACACAAAAAAACACTCACGCAAGTAAACACACTTCTCTAGTTGCACTGCACTCTTGCAGGTGTAACTGACGCACA
This sequence comes from Carassius carassius, assembly GCF_963082965.1. Classification (NCBI taxonomy): domain Eukaryota; kingdom Metazoa; phylum Chordata; class Actinopteri; order Cypriniformes; family Cyprinidae; genus Carassius; species Carassius carassius. Next base: position 16,894,099 of record NC_081765.1, read on the forward strand.
TCCGAATTCAATGAAGGATCCTTACAATTGATCAGTGCAGACAAATCAAGCTGTATATTCACTAGGCAAAGGTTCTTGCTATTCTCTATTGTACAGTATGACCTCTAGAAACACACATATTGCAGACAACCCCACACTAATGTGATGCAGTTGTTAATGTTTTAATTACCAAAAGCTTTCAACTGGAAGAAATTAAGGGTTAATGTTAATTCACACGGTTTAACTTAATCACATGATTTGATTTAAATGTTAGTTCTCATTTTAATATCATCCCCAATTATCATGTTAAATGCGTGAACTGAATAAAATATATATTTAGCCATTTTATAATATTTACCCTTTTAAAATAATATTCATTTGGACAAACTCATTATCAGTATTTTATAATGGCTACAAAGCTATCAATCTGAATTCTAATTATATGAATTACAAACTTACTGTAATGGGGTTTAAATTCTCATGGTAGCATATGTATCAACTAGCAAATCTGGTCTCTATGTTTTTATGAGAGGCAGCTCTGCATTCAGTTAGATTCAAGAAGCCTCGATCACTTTAAACCATCTGTAATCTCAGTTGAGTCTGTAATGGAATGTAATCTGGCTGTTTGAAGCTTAAGCAACCAACATTAAATAAGACACCATATTTAGCACCAGCTTAACCATCCCTAACATACACTCCAATCTGGTGTCGTTCTTACAATGTAAAAACTGGCAATTCTGCCTATTTCTCTCAGATCTAATGCTTTTTTGGTTCAACATAATGTATTTACGTTTATTAAGTGATGTTAAATAACTTAAATTTAAATGTTCCCACATGAAGCAATTTTTTTCAGTGTAGTAAAGAGAGTCCAGGGCTGCGTTTCCCGATAACGGTGTCTCTTAGCGCTCTACGAAGGCTCCTAAGGTATGTTTGTATACCTTTCCTAGGTGTGTCCCCCGAACTATTCCTTAGGATGTTGCTTAAGGTAAACCTTCTTACATGCAACTTTAGCAGGTGCTCTCCATGGCAGTGGTGATGAATAGGTTGACATCGATAGCTCGAGAATTGATTGTTCACTATATACAGGAGCTCTTTCACTGCGTTATAAAGTGGGTAAAGTATTGAAAAAAGTGATGTTAATTATAAAGAAGCACTTTAGATATATTATAAACTGCATTTATCGGGGCTCACTGCATTTATAAAATAATCCAAATTTCAAACTAAATGCAACCTTGGATTATATGTGTGTGTGTGTGTGTGTGTGTGTATGTATAGTTCGCACACCTGGTAGAGCACTGATGGGTTGGCGATGGGTATAAGTGTCCTGTCCACAATGCCAATTACTCACGGGACACCTGCAATGGCATGGAAGCCTTGATGTGCCTCCATCACTTGTGCCTGGGGAAAGGCATAGCATATAGTCTATTGTGATCGGTGACGGAGCAGGATGTTCATGACTGTGTGAATGCACCACCACACCGAGGTCTTATCCAGCCCATATCCATCCCCAGCCACCTCCAGATAACTCCCCACAGCATAAAAACAGAGAGCAGCCAGCAGCTGAACTTCGGGGCTTAGGGGTTAGCTCCATCGAGTGTGTCTCGACAAAGTTGGAACAACAAGATGTGAAAGGTGCTGAATTTGCTCCTGTGGCAGGAAACTTTTTTTTAGAATTGTATCTTTTGACATGGTAGCTATTCTGACACGATTATGAAAAAGTGCACATACACTAACTGACTACGCGGACACAGCCATCTTTGATTTAGGACAACTATTCGCTGTCTCGCTGCCATAGTTTGACCAAACACATTCATTCCCTTTAAACAGACTCCTAATTATGTGCTGCCTAATGGTTTGCCAGCCGATATGTCTTTGTACAGTATGTTATAATGGAAAAAAACTAACAACCATCAGTAGGCTATACTGACAGTTTTATTCTTTTATTATGGGTGTATTGCAGCTTAGAATTGTAATATTTATTTGGTTCTGCACTTTTTCTTTTCACAGAATTATAATCGTATCGACTGAAATGTGAAGAACCTTTTTTTTCGCAGTGGTGGCCACTAGCGGAGTGAACTGTGAACAGCAATAAGGTATAGCTAAGAGTGATCCAAGAGGTAAAAGGGAAGGGAAGTCGTGGCCTAATGGTTAGAGAGTCGGACTCCCAATCGAAAGGTTGTGAGTTCGAGTCCCGGGCCGGCAGGAATTGTGGGTGGGGGGAGTGCATGTACAGTTCTCTCTCCACCTTCAATACCACGACTTAGGTGCCCTTGAGCAAGGCATCGAACCCCCAACTGCTCCCCGGGCGCCGCAGCATAAATGGCTGCCCACTGCTCCTGGTGTGTGCTCACAGTGTGTGTGTGTGTTCACTGCTCTGTGTGTGTGCATTTCGGATGGATTAAATGCAGAGCACGAATTCTGAGTATGGGTCACCATACTTGGCTGAATGTCACTTCACTCACTTAAAACTTAAGATATAACTTATGAACGACGTAGTGTTAAGAAGGTTTTGGGAAACACAGTCCAGAGCTATAAAGAGGCAAAACAGATTTCACAGAATATGTACTCGACTTGAAGTTGTTAGTGATAAAATAAAGATAAAGAGAGGAAAGTATTGTGCACATGGATACAAAGAAAATCTGATGAGCTGCAGAAGTGGCATAATGCTGACATGACTGATGATGCAGCATTAAACATTATTCATGGCAGCCATTCAAGAAAAGCATGCTATCATACAACTGAAAAAGAGACAGAATGCAGAACCAATAAGGGGAAATGTGGTGAAAAAAGGGAAAAGCAGATCTTTCATCTAAGCAAAGGTGTTTAGACAAAGAAAAAGCCACTGGAATATGAAATATATAGAACAAATGCTAATTTAAATTTATTCCTCACCACCTCTTTTTCCCCTCTCTCCTTTTTTCTCAAACACTCTGGTTCTGTTTTCTTCATTTTATGTCCCCGAGTCCACATTGAACCACTTTTCTTCATTCTTCAATACATTATAGACAGTCTATTATGTGGTGTCCTTGATGGACTCTAGGTTTTAGAGAGTGTGTGTGTGTGTGTGTGTGTGTGTGTGAGTAGGTGAGTGTGTTTATATGTGAGTGGGTGAGTGAGAGAGTGCTTCCTGCGCTGTCACTGTGAGGAGTGTTTCCTGCAGCCCAGATTAATGGCCTAATATTGGACATTAATCCCAACATAGGGAAACAGACTGGGCCCGCTGCAGCCACAGGGAAAGGTCAGCCACAGACGCACACACACACATAAACAAGCGGAGGTGTGAGAGCTCTTGAAGCACTTCAAGCAGTGATTCTCCGAACAAACTAATCTCACTGTCATGGTAACATTTGTCAAGTGCTTTAACTGACAGAAATCTTCCACTTGTAATTTGTAAGGTGCTTTTCGAAATACATAATATTCCAAAAGCAGTTTTAGAAAGAATCCTCTCTTACAAACCCCCCCAATGAGCACAAGCCGACAGAGGAAAAGGTATTTAAAGGACGTTAGTTAAGGCGGTTTTGTGTTTGATTAAGACATGCTTTGTTAGAATATTGATCTGAACTGCATAAAGGGGAGGGTATGTACTCACTGCTTGCTGATGACATAAGACTGTAGTCAGACCTGAGAAGAGAGTGAATGACAGAAAGGGGAGAGAGAAACAGAGAAAGACTTTTGTTAGAGACTGTTAGAGTGATTTAGGATCCCAAGGTTTCAAAGGAAGGTCCTACATCTGGATAAACAATTCTGGGTGTCATGGTATTATAGTGTGTGTTAGTGTTGTAATGTCTCTAGCGGATTACACACATATGTATAGGTTATGATCAAAGATTGTCTTGCTGCTTTGTATCAGAAAACGTTTTATTCTCTCAGTTCAACGGTTCCTGAGGAATGCAAAAAACAAATAAATAATAATAATAATAAGACCTATTTGACATATTAAATACCTTATGTACATGTGCCTTACATAGTGACCTGGTCATTTAGTTTCCATTGTACATGCTTTTTCCACCTTTTATAGCTCTCCGGTCAATCTTTTTCCTTTCCTCTCCCACTGTCTTTTTCCTGTTTTTCTGGTAGTGAAATCAGCGTAACAGGGTATTGAATTATTTTTAAGAACAGGGAAATTCCACAGTTAAACTTGAATCAGTGAGAGCTGTATAGAGTCTAATAATGATCTTACAGTATTGAGGTAAACAAAGTGGTGAATTTTACTGCATGTTGTTCACACTTAAACAATGAACTCTCAGGCATCATTAGAAAGCATCCTTTTTGAAAGTCTCTGATGTACTGCCACCCATACAGTTCACAGTTACTGTTGTTAAATGAACTAAATGAGGATATAAGACACACAACATCTGATAGCTCTCATTTAGCACCAAGACAGCCACATTAACCAAAATACTACAGTTATTAGATTTTATCAGTTATCACAAGTGGCTAAAAAAGGTTTGGAAGATATTCAATATATCGATATTCAATATATTAATTACGGTTTTGTACATTTTGAAGACAAGTTTAAAAATGATGTATTTTAGTGGTTAAAAAGTGGTCAGATTACAGGTTGTAGTTCAAACTCAACAAGGGATAAGCTATCACCATTTGAGCTTAAACCCCGGGTTGCTCATGGTTTTACTGTAAGGGGCTTTGGATAAATGCATCAGCTAATTGAAGAGTTAGTCATTAGAAATGCACCAAGGCCTACAGAACAAATGACCTAAAGCATATCTAAAGAAATAATATTCTAAAGCATTTTATATACCATACAAACACACAAACATGTCACATGTTCAGAAGAAGGGAGGATTTAGCAGTGTGCCAAGCCTAGTATCCTACTAAATCACCATACACACCTACAAGACAGAACAGGCATTATGATATGACATACCTATGAACAAACCAGAGTGCATCTTTTCATCGTTCACAACTGAAATCACAAAATGATGGTACAGATCATAAATGACTTTGATATGATAGAGAGTTAAATCTTAAGTAGAAAGCTGATGTCAGATCTGTGTGATTAGTGGCTACTTCTGTCACTCTCTTGTGCTAAAAAGCCTAAGCAGCATGCAGCAGTAAATCTCTGCGCCAGATGTCTTGGGTGTTAATGCCAAACAACAGATGGTTAAATAGGAAATGGGCCAAAAGGAGTAGAAACGACACGAGAAAACTTCAAACAAGTGCTGTCTAATGGTTTTTATTAGATGCGCTGCTCAGGTAACAGAATCCGAATCAGATGACTCGCTTCAAATGAATCAGATTCTTATACGCGCGTTGATATTTGTAGTATATTGGTGTTTATATTCTAATTAGTGCATTATAGCTGTATTCCCTATCCTATTTATTTTGTTTTCTTAGCTAAATAAAGCCTCTGTATCGGTACTCACCCTCCGGTCTCCGCTCCCGAGTCAGCGCACTCATCTTCAACTGAATTCTCCATCTCTGGTGAAAGTGACACTAACTTCACATGCCTCCGGTTTTCTCTTCTAAAAAGTACAGCCGACTCCGGTAACGGTGACAGGCACAGCTAATAGTGACAACACACACGACAAGCCAGAGTCTGTCTGAAGCTTGTGCGTCACCGCCGTTCATTCAGTTCAATAGCGCTGCGTTTACCGCTCCCAGGTGGCACAACACAGCTACAGCGAGTATTTACGCACTTTTGACCAGGAGTGTGGAAATTAGGATGTAGAGAGAGAGAGAGTTATTCTTTAAAAATAGCTAAAGCTATTGTCTCATGGATGGATTAATAGACTGTTTTTTGTTTAATGCTTTGTGTAATATTTTAAAGGCGCAGTGTTTGATTATTTTGCAAAAACGTTTTACTCAAGACATTTAGTAGGATCATTTTGAGATATAATTAAAATAATATACAATAACGTGAGATGAATATTTTTTTTTTAAAAGAGAGAGAGAGAAAAAAAGACTTTAATCTACATGGATCAGCTCGCCCCCTCATGGACGCAATGACATCAAAACACGCTTGGGGCATCAAATGACCAGACATGTAATTACTTACAATAGTCTACTTATAAGAAGAAGAAAAATAAGAATGATGGTTTATTTTAGTGCTCAAGTCAACTTACAAAGCATAAATCAAAACAAGTGCATTTTTCCACAAATTTCATGCAGTGAGGCCAATAAACGTAGCTACGCTTAACATCTCTATCTACCAACCCGTTGCTATAGCTGTGCTTTGATCACCAATGCTTACATATGACACACTGTACACTGGGGAAATGAAGTCAGACAGAAAGAAATGACAGTCAAACTAGACAAAAGATATTATTTTATTTACAAGACTAAAAATATTTCTTAATGAAATAATTATGCAATAAACGTTTACTGAGCTTATATTTTAAAAAATGAATAAAGGACCCACAGCATACACATAAAACACTGTTATTCAAACAATAAAATATCCTGCAAAGCTATTTACACTAATATATCAGTTTATTTATATGTAGACAAGTGGAAAAAAATACAATCTCTAAAAATGTCACTGTATGGTGACTTTGCAAGTGAAATTTAAGGCAGACGTCTTGGTCAGAGTGTTACATTTCTAGCATTAAAAACCCTTGTATAGTTCTCTTTAGGTTTCTGTCAAAAGGTCTGATTCTAGTCAATGTACCCCTCCGGTTCCAAAAGAAGATACTGTTGAAGTGGCTTTGGGACAGGAAGCCTGGCAACGAGCGAGCAGCAGTTTTTCTCAAACTGTTTCCTCAGTGCAGACCGACACAGATGCTGTAAACTACGTGGCTTATACTCCAGTGCAAAAAGAGACTCATAAAAGGTTCTGTGAAACTAAAAAAAGAAAAAAGAAAAAGAAAGAGATGTGTTAATATGGTACAATAATTCCAACAGCATCAGCATGCATTGACTCATTCTAAAACTGACTATTAAATATTTTTGAATCATGTTTCCAAAGTTTTCATCTAATAGTGAATGCAAAAATCCTTGTGAAATGCTGAAAGACTAACATGAAAAATATCCTCAGGTATAGCCTCAACCCACTTGGAGGTCACAGGAACAAGTGTGTATGAGTTAAACAGGATTTCCACAGTTTTAGGTGCTTCTGCACAGGCTGTTAATACCTTAAAAAAGAAAAAAAAAGTATTAAAAAGTATTACATTTTGCCAACTGTTCATACCAAAAAATAAATCAAATGAATGATGATTACGACGTAAACAAATTAATAGATTTTAAACCATCTTTTTTATTGAAGAGTGTATATTGTGTGAGTGTTATCTTGTTGATGTATAGAATAAATCTCAGGATTATTATCTCAGTGTTATCAGTGATCACCTTCAGCAGTGCTTGTGGCCAGACTTTAATAGAGCCGCGATTTAACAAGGTCTGAACAACCTTGTGAGGTTCCCACTCTTGCCGAACCACAGAACTTTGTAGAACACTTGATAACGGTGAGCATCCGTTATAATCAATGGCATTGATATCAGCCCCATTGTCCAAGAGAAGCTCCACCAACTTAAGCTGAACATTGCGTGCTGCCTTGTGTAGAGGACTGCGTCGCTGTTTATCAGCCAAATTAATGTTAGCTCCATAGGCCAGGAGGAGACGACAGATCTCGAGGTATCGTTCATCTTGGCTGTCGACTGTCTTTTCTTGGGCGACTCCACAAACAACTCCAAGTGGCGTTTCACCTGAAGAGCTGCTATGGTTCACACAGGCTCCGAATCGTAGGTACAGCTGTGCATGTTGGGGCAGACCATGTCTAGCTGCCACATGCAGCGGTGTTTCATCCTCTTCTTCACTGGATAAGTTCACTTTGGCACCATATCTCACCAAGGCTTTTGCACAACTGCAATAGAAATTGTAATAATTGTAAATAAACTTTGAGGTGAAGAATTTGTTGCTCATATTTGCACTACACTCTTAAAGAGATTAAATATTATTAATATGGATTTCATATAAGTTTGTACGGGTGTATAATGACTTATCATTTTAAGAATTTTATAATTACTTTTAAATTATACTTATGATTATACTAATTATAAGGTGTAATAACATATGTAACCCTGGACCACAAAACCAGTCATAAGGGTCAACTTTTTTAAATTGAGATTTATACAACATCGGAAAGCTGAATAAATAGGCTTTCCACTGATGTATAGTTTGATAGGATAATATTTGGCCAAGTTCCAACTATTTGAAAATCTTGGATCTGACTGTGCAAAAAAAAAAAAAAAAAGAAATACGGAGAAAATCACCTTCAAATTTGTCCAAATGAAGTTCTTAGCATTGCAGATTACTAATCAAAAATGACGCTTTGATATATTTACTGTAATAAATTTACAAATTATCTTCATGGAACATAATCTTTACTTAATATCCTAACATTTTGCCCCAATTTTTCTTAGTTTTTTTGGCTATTGCTAAAAATGTACTCCAGCGACTTAAGACGGTTTTGTGTTCCAGGGTCACATATAGTGTATTATGTATCATATTCATATTATGATACCGTAGTGACTGTGGTGTTCTGCAGAGATGTAAGGCAGTCAGTCCCTCATCTGTCATCTGGTTAGGATTAGCCCCATGTTCTAGCAGCAGCTCTACACATTCAGTGCTGGCATTTACACAGGCCTCATGAAGTGCCGCTTTTCCTCCTGCAATAAGGTTGGGGTGTGCGCCGTGTTCCAGTAAATATTGCAGACATTCAGTGAAACCTTGAGCAGCAGCAATACACAGTGGGCTTGTCAGTTCTCTTTTATACTCCAAAGACCAAAGACCTGGAATGGGAAATATTGTCAGAACATCCCAACTGATGTGTTTTAATAATTGAATGAACATTATAGAAAACACTCCAAAATTATTATTATTTATTTATTTAAAGAATCACTTTAATATAAATTACACACCTGACATACTGTTCAAAGGTTTGGGGTAAGTAAGATTTTTTTTTTTTTTAAGAAATGAATACTTTTATTCAGCAAGTATGGATTAAATTGATCAAGAGTGGCAGTCTTTTTTTATTGTATTTTTTTTTTTTTAAATCTACTTGAAATAAGTGCTGTTCTTTTGAACTTTTATGGTACTTTTATGTAAAAAAGTGCATTAAGGTTTTCACAAAAAGATTAAGCAGTACAACTGTACTTCTAATCTGTTAAAAATATTAAAAAAGTAAATTTATTGAAAGTAGAAACAGTAAAATAAAGTCTAAAAATAAAAATGATAGTAAAATAAATAGATATAAAAATACATCTAAATATATAAATCTAATCAAAATTGTCCATAGCTGCAACACAATATGTTTGTTTCATCTCTGTTATCAGAGAATAAACTCAATTTTTCTTTTATTCATCAGTACAGCACAAAAAAGTACAACCTTTTTGATACACCTCCAAAGTATTTTATCCCATAAATGACTGTTTTTACCTGAGGGTCCAAAGGTGGTGTCTGTTTTAGCTTGCCACTCAAGTTCCTCACAGCTCACATTGTAAAAGACATCAACATCAATATAGTTCCTTTTAAGAAGGTTACGAAGCCCTCCTGTGTCTCCCTTCACTACAGCTCTGTAGAGCCATAATGAGCGTAAATGAGCTCTTTCCCAATGATCCTGTCCTAACTCACAGTTATCATCCAGCAGAGCCTGCCATCCATTCAGCTGCACGGTGGAACAAAGGTTCTCAAAGCGCATAGTTCTTAGCATCCTCTTACCTTTTCAAATGGCTTAGGCTTTCAAGGACTTGAGTTTATATAGTGCTAGTCATGTTTTCCTGTGGCTTTAAGCACTTTTTGCCTCTATTTTTAGTAGGCCATTGTTCTCCATCCGTCGCTCATAGCTTACTGGGGCCATTTTTAGTTGTTGATGTATGAGATAGATACTAAATCCTTTGAGCCTCTAACATCTATGCCCATTTGTTGCCTTTTGTTTTATTTGAATAATGGACCCGTCTTTCCAGGATATTTAAGCTCCATTGTTAAACAGATCAAATTTTATATCCTACTTCCATGTATGTTAAAAAGTGCATGCAGTGTCACAGGTTTAGAAGATATTTAAAATAGAAGCAGAGTGTTTAATTGCAATGGCATAATCTCTTGTTTTTTTGAGATCATTCATTTCGAGGGCACGCCAGGAAAATCTTTACTGGAATCTGCAGAATGAGTGTAGGGGTGTTGCATGGAGACAGACCCAAACAGCGACTGGGATCAGGGTTCTTGAGTATTGGTCTGTGAATGTCATTCATATGCACAGAAGATTACCACAATCCCTTAGAAATCCTGTGTCAAATCCACACAGATTCCTCACCTCAGAAATGCTGCACTCGCCCACAGATAGTATGAAGCACAATGCTGTGAGTTAAGTGATAAAGGACTTGTAGAGCATGGCATGTTTAGTCTATTTTAGAAGACGCAAGCTTTGTTATCCTTGCATGAACAGCTTCAGTATGTCAGTGTGTCTCATGTAAGATGCCTGTCTCACCAAAAGGGAGTGCAGGGAATGTGATGGGCGTTTACTTGCAGACATGCTGCCCATGGTAAAAGCCTGGATTACAGTATGACTCATATATGTTATTTACATATTCAGATGATATCCAGCTTTACAGCAGGTCATTACCAAAATGGTTAAATTCGATTTTTGTTAAAAATGTCAATTTATATTGGAGAACAAAATTCCTATTAAGAGGGTAGTTCACCCAAAAATGAAAAGAATAACTTTTGTTCTTCTTTGGAACCATATTAAGATATTTTTAAAGAAAATATCAAGCAAGTATGATTAAGGTTCTGTATTTGAGGTTCGGCTCATAGATATCTATGGTTCCATTAAAAACCTGTAACATCCATGGAACAATTCCAATGTACAAAAGGTTCTTTCTAGTGGAAAAAGGTTCTTCCTACTATGTATGTATGTATGTTTATATGTGTATTCAAGCATAAATTAAATGTGTCTCTTCTGAAGACTTGGATTGAATCAAATTCAACCAAGTTAAATCAGTGTGTGTTTTGTCTAATGGGTTTGGAATGGTGGCTGCATTTGACAAAACCCTATGGGTATAGCTGCACATTACAGGGGTGGGGGAGATCCCCCTCAGTTGAACTCTAACAAAGAACCAGGTTATGGCAGGGGAGGCCATACTCTACCATACGAAAACACCACCCCTGGTTTATAATGATATAAGGATTAGTAGCTAAATGATGACAGAATTTTCCTTTTTGGGGTGAACAACCCCTCTAATAATTTGTATTAGTTTGGTATATAATTTCTATATGCTGTAAGAATAAGACTGATAAAAAGATCAATGTTCCGTGCAGTTTCATTGTTAGCCTAGCTGGTTAACCAGCATAACATTGTTCACCAGCAAAATATGTTAGTCAACCAGTGTTATCAGAGAGACCAAACTTGTTGACTAGCATTTTTTGTTGGTGAACAACATAGTTTTGCTGGTTCACCAACTAATCCAGCACAAAACAAGCAGTAGAGCAGCAGGGAGGCTTTCTGGTTAAACTCTTTTAGAAGCCTGCAAAGTATGCTGCATCCCATTCTGGGGACCAGACTTTATACATGTTGTTGTTATTCACATCCGATGCACAGCATATGCTGCTTTTCAACAGGATACTGAAGCTCAAGAACATGACTGATATGAATATATACAGTATAAAAGCATTGTTGAATTTGCCAATTTTAGAAAGCTTTATACTTTTAAAAAGTCCACTCTGAAACATTTTGAAAGATTAATTACACAAAGATTAGTGTACACATTTCTGTATGCTTCAGACCAATGTAATGATGCTGAACTATAAAAACACATTTTCATTGTCTTCCTTAAAATAACATTAGACAATCATTGTTTCATTTTAGATCTTGGTCTTTTTCATCAAATCTGACTCACCCCGTTTCTGAGCAGTCCATAGCAGTTCATCGCTCTGAAATTCAAGAACTTTGTTCAGTTGCTCTGGATCAGAGACTCCATCCTGCATGTTTCTCCAGTGGTGGGTTAGCAGGTCATTGAGAACAGGGGGACACAGAAAGTCCATCCCTGGTTGTTTATGACCCTTGGTCCTTTCTTTCCTACCCCCCTGACTGCAGTTTAAAGACGACCGCTTTCTCTCTGTCAAGAACGTGGCCTTTCGACTAACAACAGATGCCCCACTACCTTGGGAGAGCATAATAATGACAATCCTTTCCACTTCTTACCTTTCTGATTTTATGGCTATTTATATTATCACTGTTGCTCTATAACTTGTATTTTTAGTACAAATGACGTGATCAGTGCAGGGCAATTGCATGACAAGGGGGCCTTGATCATGTTTTCATCAACAACACAGAGGCTGAGTGTTCAGAGAGGTCAGTTCAATAAATATGTCAGATGCACAGCTGAATGGAAAGCATCGCTGGTGATTTCACCACTGCACAAGCTAAATATATAATCTCCATTTCAACAAATCATGAGGTGCAACGGCATTGTCCTCCAATCACAGCTGACCGGGAATCTGATCCTCAACAGTCCTTTAAATTGTGACCTTAATTCTGAAAGTCCCCTGATCTGTCAACTGTTATTCCAGTGACAAGTGAAAGGGCATCAGTTTCTCCTTAGTGCAAACTCTTTATTTTATTTAGCATTAACTACACTGATCATTGGAATAAAGTAAAAACTATTTGTACATAGATATGAATTTTGATTGCTATTACGGACAGTTCTTATGCAGCTGTGTAGGTGTATGTGAAAGTTAACATTGGCTGCACAATAATACGACCTCAGATGTAACCATAAACATGGGCTGCTGAAGTTGAATATCTCCCAGTGAGTTGATGACATAAGTATTTAAAGGGATAGTTCACCAAAAAAAGAAAATTTGATGTTTATCTGCTTACCCCCAGGGCATCCAAGATGTATGTGACTTTGTTTCTTCAGCAGAACACAAACTGAGATATTTAACTCAAACCGTTGCAGTCTGTTATATAATGCAAGTGGATGGGAATCACGGATAAAACATACAAAAAAAAAAAAGTAACCTGCTCCTCATTGACACTCTATCTACAATCTCAATTGGGAGTGTCAATGGTCAATTTGAGCGATAGGTGGCGGTAATGCGCTTATAATTCTGCGATCCGCCGTAAAGCAAGCAAGAAGAAGACGACTCACTTGCAAGCTGTGTCGAGGACGCGCAGTACATTTCAGACAGTTCATGCTTTTTAGTGCATGAGAGGGAGTCTTTAAAGTTCTTTCATACTCAGGATCACTAGAGAGATGGATTAGGGACTAGGGTTTAGGGACCTTTGTTACAAACTGGGGCCATTTGCGTAAAGACAGTAATAGTTTTTGGTCGCAAATTAAACTTTTTTAAATTAGACAATTTTTATGTAACTGAATAAAAAAAAAAAGAAAAAGTTAATGCAACTGGCCCCTGAATGTTGCTTTTTAAGGCTGACCTATTATAACATGAATTTACACACTTTACATACTATTTACAAAACCAATTAAGTATAATTATTAATAATGTACTGAGTCATAAACTTTTCTTTTTATTGAATATATTCTTAATTTTACATTTTAACTTTATATTCTAGAATGTGGGAGCGACAATAAAGCATTTAGTTGAACTTTAGCTTTTCAGTTTTCGCTTTTGTTGAGGATAACTTTTACAACATCAGAAAAACTTGATTTTGACAGTCTGACACGTATAACGAGCACACTCACACCTTAAAGAGAGAGCAGCCCGGAAAATGGAGTGCAGATGGAAGAAAACAAAACTAGTAATATTTTATATCGCATGGGGGGAAAAGTACTTCTACTTATAGAAATGCTCTAAAACTGCTAGATTTGCTTACATTTTGTCTCTTTTAGAGGAAAACAAACATAGCCCCAGCATTTATTGAAAACAGTGGCTAAATTAACGAAAAATAAAGCATCAACAGGTGCAAACATTTCCCAACCACACAGCATTAATGACTTTATGAACTTCTTTACTTCCAAGATTGATACTATTAGAGATAATGCAGCCGTTAGCTACAGCATCGCATCAGGCATTGCACTATAGATTCACTGAGGAACAATTCCACTCAGTCTCTGCTATAGGAGAGGATAATTGTATCAACTCAATATATATCGTATAAACTATATCAATTCATCAAAACCAACAACATGTATGTTAGACTCTATTCCGTCTAAGCTACTAAAAGAGGTGTTTCCAGAAGACATAGATCCTCTTCTAAATATTATTAGAATTTAATTATGATATGTCCTAAAGTCCTTCAAACTGACTGTTATTAAGTCTCTCATTATCCTAGAGAATAAGCTAATTACAGACAAATCTCAAATCTCTCTTTCCTGTAAAAATACTAGAAAAGGCAGTATCATCTTAGATATGTTCCTTCTTAGAGAAAAAATGGATATGTGAGGATTTCCAGTCAGGATTTAGGCCTTATCATAGTACTGAGACTACTTTCATCAGAGTTAAAATTATCTGCTCTTATCATCTGATCATGGTTATATTTCTCTATGAGTGCTACTGGATCTTAGCACTGCGTTTAACACTATAGACCACAACTTACTTTTGAGTAGACTACAAAATTATGTTTGCATTAGTGGAATTGCCTAGGGTTAAATCTGACCATCATCAAATCATAGCAGAGGTAGCGAGGAATCATAATGATCACAAGTACAGTATGGAGTACAACAGGGCTTAGTACTAGGACTGCTGCTTTTCACGATTTACATGTTACCCTTGGGAGATATCAGGAAACATGATGTTAACTTTCACTGTTATGCTGATGATATTCAGCTTTCATACCAATTCACAAAATTGAATGCAGAATGCATAGCTGACATGCAAAACTGGATGGCTAGTAATTTCCTACTGCTAAATTCTGAAAAAAAAAGGGGTGTTAATTATTGGACCAAAAACCTTCACATGTAATAAACTAGAACACTGTCTAACACTTGATGGCTGCTGTGTCAATTATTCGTCATCAGTTAGGAACCTAGGTGTGCTATTTGATAGTAATCTTTCCTTTGAAGGCCATGTTTCTAGCATTTGTGTAACCGCATTTTTTCCATCTTAAAAAAAATATATATTTAAATTACAACCTATGCTCTCAATGTCAAATGCAGAAACGTTAATTCATGCTTTCAAGACCTCAAGGTTAGATTATTCTAATGCTTATTAAAAAAATAAATAAAACTCCAGCTGCTCCAAAATACAGCAGCTAAAGTTCTTACTAGAACCAGGAAGTATGACCATATTAGTTCTGTCAACTCTGTACTGGCTCCCTATTGAACTATTATAAAGTACTGAGTGGTTTGGCTCTTGAGTACTTGAGTGAGCTCCTATCGCATTATAGTCCTTCACATTATAGCCTATAATGGGGGGAACTTGACATCAGGGTATTTCATCCAATCATCATTTGACAACTCTACGATGATATCTGGATTTTCTTTGCTTGCCTCTGTGAGAAGGGTCTGCACACATGAAGAGTCCCCCTTATTCTGTACTTCTTTAAGAGCCTCAACAAATTATGATTCAACAGTGGGTCGTCTGACATTATGTTTCATAACACTCAATAGGGTTTTCCCCTTTCAAATAAAGCCTGAGACGAATAAGTTTAATATGTTGCGCATCTGTTGCTGTTCTCAGTAGTCTAAATATAGACAGATCTGACTGTAAGTTGATCTAAATGTTTATAAGACTGGCGCAAGCAGACTAGGCCTATACTAAATTACACATATTAAACGTATACTACAGTGAAGCAGTTAAAAGCAAAGAAACGTGAACTAATTTGATTTGTTGACATGTCATTTTAAACATACAAATGAGCACAAATTAGAACTTCTCCATGTGTAAGCATAGATGTCACTACAAGGATCTGATTTAGGACACAAATAACGGTGGTGTTATGAGAGGTGGATTTTAGACAGTGAGAGGATCTGTAAGGCATGCCTACTGTGATCAGCTGGCTATGCTGTTCTGAGAAGAGCAGTTCTGTGAGCTGCTGGAAGCCTAATCTACTGCTTTAACAAAATGCTGAAATGGGTTTCTGAAAGAGCAACTCTGTAACCTGCGTCAATATACGTGCTAAATAGGATTCGAAGTAGTCTCCAAACCTCCCCACATTTTTGTTTTCCAGCTATAGTATCCAAAAAAAAGATAATAGGCCTCGGAGCGTTTGGTGTGGTGGTTTGTCCTCCAGTCCAGCAGGTGTCAGTGTGGAATCGCAGAGGCAGAGCAGCAGCGGGGTTGTTGTTTCTCATTAGCCGTTAGCATATGAGGCTCCTGTAAAACATGCCGGTGTCTGTCATGATGTCTGAACTTGATGATGAAAAGCTGCTGTTGCAGTTTGAAACTCAAGAGTTGGAGGTAAAAACAGGCACTCATTTGTTAATGCCTTTATTCCGCAAATGTATGTTATCTGCTAAACTGCTACAGTATCTTGGCTGTCTGCTGAACAACCTGTAAAGACAACTCTAGACATCAATATAAGATAAAATAAATATTACCTTATTGATGTTATAGCGGAATGTAACTTGTGTGTTAATGTATATGAAGTTTTGAGTGTAACATTAGTAATAATGTTCCTTTTGCACGTGTTTATTTGTTATTGTATAACAGGCGTGCTTGTCTTACTGTTTTTATGTAAATTGTTATATTCCTTAATATTCGCCATTTCCATCAGTTTTAAAACATGTTACCTTGTACCCTAGGCTCCTGGTGGTATTGCTACGCCTCAAGTGTATTCCCAGTTACTAGTTCTGTATCTCCTGCACAATGACATGTGAGTATATGTATAATGTTAATTCATATGTTTATTATCAGTTGATTCTGCCATAACAGTCATTTGCTTTATGCAGGAATAATGCCAGATACCTTTGGAAACGGATACCACATGCAATCAAAACAGTGAGTTTTATGTTTGCTTTCAGTTAGTCTAACATAAAGTAAAATAAATTGCAGGTGTCTAATATGTTTTTTAATTACAGGCAAACCCAGAGCTGGCCGCTATATGGGCCGTAGGACAGCGTATTTGGCAGCGAGACTTTCCAGGGATCTACGCTACTATTGCTGCTTACCAGTGGTCTGAAAGCATTCTCCCTGTGATGGAAGCTTTAAGAGGTACTGAGATCACACGGTTTGGGGTTTATGCTGTATATGATGCTGTATTCCTGAAATGAGATCTATAATGAAGTGGGATAGAATGGCCCTGAAATTTTCGTCTGCTCTGTGGTCCTTCTTATCTGTTTAATTGAACACATCCTCGTTGTGAACTGGCATTTAAGAGATGGAAGGGTCACGATGCTTGGAAAAGTGGACTAAAAGCATTAATTTTAAGTATATATATATATATTTATTTATTTATTTATTTACAGTTGTTTTAGCATTTTAATTCAAATTGTATTAATATTATTTTAAATATAATAATTATAATTCAATATAAATGCTTTATGTCACTCTGTGGCCCCTTGGTTGAGAACCACCACTGATCTAAATAATCTTGAAATGAATGTTTCTGTCCATATTGTATTCTCAGTGCATCAGTAAATTCTAAATTACAAAAGTAAAGTTACCTTTTATATTTTCAGCATGATAGTTTCTAATTTTATACAGTGTTCCTCTTTAAATGTTGTTGAACTTTACATCGAGGTTGATCTTTTTCTGTGTAAATATAGCTCTTATTCTGGCAACTGCTTTTATTTAGTAATATGTTAACCTCAATGATAGGAAATTATAATTTTCTGAGAATTTAAGATATTTATTGATTAATAAATGGGATTAGAAAATAACAATGGCACCAACTGGAATTAAATTAAAATGTTGAACAAATAAGGGTAATTTGCATCGAATTGTTAATTAAAAAAAGTTCTCTAAAAAAATAAAAATAAAGGAAAAGAAAGAACAATCTCTTCTTCAGCTCTGTTTCCAACAAACGTCTGTACTGGGTTAAAGGAGAGATCTAATTGTATGCTTAGCATTGCTAAACATATTCCTAGACAGAGACAGTGTAACCGGATATAATGTTCCATTCGCTATCATCCCAGTTTTTATAATGAACTACATGGCTAAATTACTTTGATTGTAAATATGAATGTTTTAGTGAGAGAAAGAAAATATAGGTTTTATATTTCTTGACACAATTCTCTCTTGTCAAACAACCTCTACTTCAAGTGAATTACTGCCAGATTTAGTTAGATTTGAGAATTATACTTTGTGTGATTTATCTTTCTGTTTGACAAGCATAAATTGTTTAGTAACTATTGAATGTGGATGGATGTGCAAGAAAAAAAAAAGGAATTAAAAAATAATGATATAAGAAATTTGTGCTGGTAAATGGCATGTATCTTGCTGCAGGATCCCATTTCAAGTGGTTTATGACTAAACTTAGCTCAGGCATTAACTTAGCATATTCATAGGCTAAGTGTGAATACTTTGAAGGATGACTGTTTGCAGAGACAATTAAAGTCTGCAGTTAATTTATCATTAGAGTGCTACATTTTGTTGTATCATTTTCATGTTGGAAAGTATGATTGCAAAAAGATTGCAAAAGCTATTTTGCAATCTCATTGATATTTAATATAGTATCTTCAGGGATCAAGCTAAAAGCCTTCATTTGATCCCTATGGGCCAGCACATGACCCACCCAGGCCAAGGATAGGTTAAAAATAACCCTTTCCATGTGTTCATGGGGTCCCTATGTACTGTGTTTTAAGACATCAGCAGTTAAAAAAAAAAAAAACAACCCCCCCCCCCACACCAAAAAAAACAAAGAAAATTTGAACAAGAAAATATGATTGTGATTGTGGGTCGTTTTTCAAAATTAAGTATAACTTAAAAAATACTATCCTCAGAGTACTAGGAAAATAAAAAGAATGGTGGAGAGGTACTTATATTCTTTTTTTTATTTTTTCAGTATCTGGACATTTATTTAAGGTGGCAAGTCAAAATAGAATTCTTATTTCTTAGTGTGTAATTTAGTGTTTTCTTCTTGTGAAAAATATTGTAATTGATATGTACAGGACATGAATGAGCAATTAAAATTTAGAGGGTGTTTTGTAACAGACAGGGTTTGTTTTGTTGAAACTTGTTTGTCACCCCAAAATTATTTCAACATTGAAATCTCACTGTACAGGAAAGGGTAGGGGTGTTATGGTATCATCGTGACACAACACATGGGTTTAAAGGGGTGGGATTTTGCTTCTCCAAAAAATGGATCTTGAAACCAAATGGATAGGATTGTGGGCTCTGATTGGTTGCAGGAATGGGCTGACACCCACTGGCTGAAGGTAGTATAAAGACCAGGGCCACTTTGCCCCAGAACAGATCTGACAACTACAAAGAATCATTTACTGCTGTGCCGCAGCTTATTTTTCTAGTCTTTTTTTTTCTTTTTGGGAGACAGCCATCGAATTTGTACAGCAAAAGGCTACAAAGTGACCATTGACATGGACATTCAGCGAACATCCTCTTTGGTGGGGTCTCCTGGGTCCATGGAGAGCCTTGAGAAACAGCTAAGTTGCCCAATTTGTCTGGACATGTTCACCAAACCAGTGGTGATTCTGCCCTGTCAGCATAACCTGTGTCGAGGATGTGCTAGTGATCTTTATGACTCTCGAAATCCTTATCGTTTCTCTGGTGGTGTATTCCGGTGCCCTACTTGCCGCTTTGAAGTGGTTCTTGATCGTCATGGCGTGCATGGACTTCAGAGAAATCTTCTAGTTGAGAACATAATTGACATATACAAACAGCAGCAGGAAGGTGGAGGTGGAGGCAGCACCACAGAAACGCCAATAAAACCCAAAAGCTCCAGGGAGCCAATGTGCCAAGAGCACGAGGATGAGAAGATCAACATCTACTGTGTGAATCACCAAATTCCCACTTGTTCCATGTGTAAGGTGTTTGGCCAACATAAAGACTGTGAGGTGTCACCACTTGCTAGTGTCTATCAAGCTCAAAAAGGAGAGCTGAGTAATGCCATCGATGGCCTTGTAGCAGTGAATGGTCGCCTTCAAGCATTGCTTAACCAGATGGAGGAGGCCTGCACAGCTGTTCAGGGCAATGCTCAACGTGCCAAGCAAAGGCTTGGTGAATGCTTCGATTCTCTGTATGCAGCCTTAGAAGAGCGTAAGAGTGCCCTCTTGGAACGTATAAGCAAGGAGCAGGATGAGAAGATATCTGCCCTCAGGAATCTGGCCAGGCGTTATGGGGATCGACTTCAGGCAGCCACAGAGTTAACAGACACGGCAGTGCAGGCGCTGGAGCAAAGCGGTGCTGCAGAGTTCCTGCTGGCCTCCAAGAACCTGATCTCCCAGACAAAGGACGTGACGAAGAGTGCACTGGCTGAAGAAAGGCCTGAGCCAGGCTTTGAAAGAATGGACCATTTCACTCTGGATACAGAACAAGTGGAGACTTTGTTGTCCAAGATGGACTTTGGAGGAGACAATGATGAGGAATTTGAAGATGCTGAAAATCAGGAAGAGGAGTGAATGGGTTGCACTGAAGCAGTGTGTGAGTGTCTTCGAGGGAAAATGGGATGGGATAAAGGACAAGTAGATTAAACAAGGACTGTGTCTATGAGAGGGAAGAGGGTTTAATGTTTATATATCACTGCCAAGCAGTGTCAGCATTAAACCTAGTGCCATTTTTATACTTTTTATAATGGAGAGTAGTTGCTGTTGTCACTCTAGTACAGGGGTCACCAAACTCGGTCCTGGAGGGCCGGTGTCCTGCAGAGTTTAGCTCCAACCCTAATCAAACACACCTGAACCAGCTAATCAAGGTCTTATTAGCTATACTTGAAACTTCCAGGGAAGTGTGTTGAGGCAAGTTGGAGCTAAACTCTGCAGGACACTGGCCCTCCAGGACCGAGTTTGGTGACCCCTGCTATAGTAGTTATCTTCCTACCTTTACATGTTTTACTCCAGCAATAGATCATTGTATCATTTTACAATATGTGGTATGTTCAGTTTACTCCGATATGAACTTAATGCTTTGATATTAAATAAAATATTCAAACTTATTGAGATTTGAGCTTATTTTAAAATGTATTTTATTTCATCAGATGTACAGTACAAATCTAATTACATATGCAAGGATCATTTTAAACGGAGTATTTCGGAATTACTAAATTAGGTAACCTTTTACAAGTAAACTCTGTGCACTCTTTGCCCTTAACTTTCTTCTCTGGTTAAAGGCACATGCTATTTTTAAAAGGTAAGAGGATGAGATATGACTGGGGGACCTTGGGGGTAGAATACCAGAATAGGACAGATGGACACTGCTTTCACCTTCCCAGCACTGCCTTGCTCAGCACCTCTTGGTATTTATGATTGCGGGTCAAGGCGAGAGAAAAAATCAGGAACTAGGACTGGGAGTCAGTTTGGCTAGCATGTATTGACAAGCACTGAAAATAAACAAGAAACATGCAAAAAAATCACTTTAAATCCTCCAAATGTAACTTATTCCTGGCGAGGTGCTAAGACCAGACATATTTCACACATCAAATGAATCTGAACTTCTTTCTGTAGAGGGCATCCTTGTATAGCATGTTTCTGTCTGTGTGTAATCTCCAAATGGCGGTCCAGTAGTCACTGCTGACCTCCCTGGTGTTGCATATAAGTAGCTGTTAGGAAACACTGTTGATAAGAGAGTTGCTATTTATTTAGTTCAAGGACTGAAAAGGGTTTGGGCTTCAAGGCATACTTAATTATCTTTGTTTGCTATAATGGAGTTTATGTAATTTTACAAAACCAAATTTTATCTCTAAGTTTCTTGAAGTAGTAGAAGTCAGCTTCAGTTTAATCAGAAGTATAACAACTGCATTGAAAGACTCCAAGGCTGCATTTATTGGATTATTTGATGTGGTAATTTTGGAAACCATTATTACAATTTAAAATGACTTATCTGTTTTTAATATATATTAAAATATAAATTATTCCTGTGTTGGCAAAGCCAAATTTTCAGCAGTCATTACTGCAGTCTTCAGTGTCACATTATCCTTCAGAAATTCTAAAATATTGATTTGGTGCTTAAGAAACATTTCTTATTATTATTGGTGTAAAAAAATAGCTGCTTTTTTATATTTCTGTCTATATTTTTTTCTAAAAACAACAACAACAAAAATCTTACAGATCCCAAACTTCAGAACACTAGTGTAAATCTGCATGTTCTTCACCTGTGAATAGAGCATTTGGTAACTGTAAACTTGCTTTTACATGTTGCCTCTTTCAAATGGGTGTGAATTGCTGTCAGTATAAAGTTTTATGACTGTTGTACACTGTTTTGCAAAGAGCAAACAGCTGTTACTTCGTTCTTTGGTCAAAATAAGTTCTTTTTTATTTTTTGGGGACATTCATGTGCACAAGTGTCTTGAGTTAATTTTTGTTTTTTTGTGTTTTTTGTTTTTCAAGAGAAAATAATGGGTTGTCTTAACAGTAACTTCAAAAAGCCCAGGATATACCAAGGCACGTATGACACCAGTTACTGTTTTTTTTACTTTTTGGAGCACTCAAATTGAGTTATGGCACTCTGCGTTTGTTTTATTGTCCATTTAAAGTCTGCTGCATTTAAATTACGATGTAACTTGTATACTTTTATACATCTGTCACTGAAGCACTTAGACAAATGAATGAGATAGATCACTATCTACCAAAGTGCTCCATATAACACAGTACTGTGAACAAGCAAAGACTAGATAACTCAGCATTAATAAGTAATTTTAAATAATCTTATTTTTGTTTTTATAATGCAGAATATACATCCAGCAGCAGCGTGTCAGTCTGGGGCTGTTCACTTCTAGTTGCACGAGTGTGTACTCGAATGCCTTGACAGTGTAGCATGATCACACATAAAATCCACAAGCATTCTGAGCATTATCCTACTTACTTGCATTCACATCAATCCACAAGTCGTCCTTGAAGGTTAGGCTATTTTCATACAAATCAATGTAAAACCAATTAGGCTACTTTTGTGTCATCCTTTTACGTTTGGGAATAAATCATAGTGAAGCAAATAAATTAGTTGCAAAACTGTATCCACTCACATGTTTAACTTTTTGTCTGGTTGTTATGGTCAGAAAAACAATTAATACAGTCACATTACTACTGTATATGCTATAGCCTAAGAGATGATGATCACTAGATTTTATTCAGGTGTTACTATAATGATTTTGTAAGTGGTGATCAGCAACCAGATATTGATAATGTGGAAGTTGCTGCCTTTTAAGTGCACTTTCTAAAGGTTTGTGATACCACTTTTACTATCACCAGTATTTTTTTTTTCTTGTCCTTGCTTGGGTGTGTGCAAGCATGGTACAAGGTTTTCAGAATATAGTGTGAAAGGGAAGAGCTTACAGGTGTGTTGGGAGATTGGCACGTTTTAAAAAATCTTTTAGTTTTTTCTCGTGCATTGTGTTTCTTGCAGAGTCAACGCGTAGGAGGGCATATGGGCTTGTAGCACAAGCTTACACCTCTATCAGTGCAGAGGACTTTGCTGCCTTTGTGGGATACTCTGTAGAAGAGGCAGTCAAAGGTACATAGTGCTGCAAAATATTTGAGATTTTTTGGATTAGCGATTAAATAACTGATATAATATGTACATATTTCTATCCACAATCTATGGATTTTCTCTACTTTTCTTACCAAATTATACCCATATCTCCCCCTCCCCCTTTTTGTTGTTGCTTATTCTAATCCATTATATATATATATATATATATATATATATATATACACACATTTAAACAAGCCTACATTTCTTTTGGAGTACTTTGACGTGTTTAGTCATCATTAGAATAAAAGTAATTTCCTTTGGGTGTGATTTCTTATTATTCTGCTAAAGCCACTTGTATTGCTTTAAAGATAAATCTGAACAACCCTCTATTGTCTTTATGTAAATGTCTGTTTCTCTTTCCTTAAAGGCGTAGTAAGTCATGGTTGGCAGGCAGATCCAAACACCAGGATGATCATGCCACAGAAACCAGGTGGGGGCACTGTTTCACTTCTTATTACCAATAGGAACAGATGTTTTTTGTTTTTTCCCCCTCTGCTCTATGACTCACTCTTCGATAAGATTTAATTTAGGGCCCCTCCTCTGTACAAAGAGCTTGTTTAAATGAGTTAATGGTCTGGAAGTAGTTTTTTTTTTTTTTTTTTTTTACAACAACAAGCGCGTGTATTGCTGACTTAACTCCGACTCCATTTTTATCCTGATCATGTTTGTTCCTGATTGGCTCTCAAAGTTTCTTAAATATTCCTTCATTTTGTAAACTACAAGAATGAGTTTTTGTTCACCTTGTGTTCTTCGTTCTGAATTGTGCTGTTCTTTGTGTTGTGTGTTTTAGTGCACATGGTGTTTTATGTGTTTGTCTGTAACCCTTGAGAACTATTTTTACGAGGAACATTTATTCCGAAGGAACAGGAACAAGCAGCATATGGGTTTATGCACGGGCTTCGGGAGACTGTGCAGATGTCTGTAATGCATTTAAATAACTGAATGCGAAATGATTCCCAGTACTGATGACCTGCAGCTTTCACTAAAAGAAGCTGATGTTTATTAGTTCAACACAGTTGCCATGACATTTTTCCTACTTGCAGAATGTGTTGCATCTGTAACAGACTGTCTTGCACACATATTCCTTTGCTTGTTCTATGCACAACTTTTGTTTACATTCATATGTCAGTGTGTTATAGAGCAGATCGTAGAGGACTTGAAGGAATCCCCTCTTCTCTCATGTTTCTCTTCTGCCTTCCTTCCCCTCTCTCCAGATCCGCCCCCAGTCTCTCTAGTTCCAAACGAACAACAGCTGGCCAGACTTACCGACTACGTGGCTTTTCTTGAGAACTGATAAGCTCTCCATCCTTTTCCATCCTATTCCTCCCCACCTCTCAACTACTCAGTTTTATGGAGGAAAACTCTGGTGTCCAGGACCCTTCACACACACTCTCATCTGTCCTGCCTCAGTGATGGAGCCACCATATTTCTTTTTTTCTGTTTTGCTTCTTGAACTTGTCAACCACAGTGATGTAGGACAGTGTCCAAATTGTTTTAATTGTGTAATTGTTTGTAACAAAATCGCTCATCAGAATCAATCTCCACATTCGTCCAGATGTGTAATTACATTTTTGTCATTTTATACATTTTGGCACATTTAATCAAATGGCTTCTTCCTACAATATTTAACACTGGTCTCATTGTTGAGACCATGCATTCAATTATGTACTATGTAAAGAAAATTATCTTACGTTGTTGCATTGAAATATTTTTGTCTTTTTTTTTTTTTTTTTTTTACCACTAAAATGTTTCAAACAACCTTGTTACTGCTAGCAAATGTATTGTTTAACAGTGCAAACACATAAAAGTTAAAGCAGCTTATTGTGGGAGGCACACAGCTGTATTTAAGATATTTTCCACTCTCTGAGAAGTGTTTTGTTGACCGTGCCTCTCTGTCTGTCTGTTATTCAGATGTTTTGCACTGTCTTCTTGATTTCTCAGACAGTGGTTTTGAAAAAGAAGAGGAAGCGTTCCAGCTGTTGGCTACTGTCACATCCTTTCAGCTTGAGAATAAAAGTGTGATACATATGCGCTGAAACAATGTGAGAATATTAACCTCATTTTAGTTTATGTTTGTCTTTAAATTTCATCTTCCATATTGCGTTTGCTCATTTTACATTTTGAGGTTGCACCTGCCTGGTCCTATCCGGTCTTTGATTTAGCAGATATTAAAATTTTGGATTTGTGTTTAGGTTTCTGATTGACCTGAGGATCAGTATCTGGCCCAAGGGGATCTAAAATGTAAAGATTGCATGATATGAGAGGTGTAAAAAAGGATAGCGCCAACTGGTGGCCAATCTATTTAAAATTTCTCTGAGACCTTTTAAGGCCATGAGTCAAACAGGCACACAGTTTCATTCCAATCAACTTCTGTTAACCTTTTTTAAAGGGCTCTCAAAATTGATTGGCCAATGGCGGCCATGTTTTTTTCAAGATACGCCAACACATTCATACGTAGATATCAGTGGAACCTTTGATAAAGACACAGTATGCTAAATTTCAAGACAATCAGCCTAACATTTGCATAGTTGCATCCATTTTCATGTTTGTTTCCCCCTGTTATAGAGCCACCAAGATTCAAGTGTTCTGAGTTTGGTGAAAATATCTCATTCCATTCAAAAGTTACAGCCATTTTAGTAAAAGTGGCCCCACCCACTTCAAATGTTTTTGTGTCCAGTTACGACCGACAATGGAACTTCAACTTTTTTGATGACTTTGGCTATTTAGAGTCCACAGAACTTTTCTGCTCTAGTTTGGTTCCGACTGAGTAAAAAGCCTAGGACTAGTTTGCAAAAGTAACAAATTAATTAGTTTTTCTTGAGCTGAGGATTCCAATGATATACACTATAACCAATGATAGATAGGTTCAGGAGTTGTGGACAAAAATGTGCAAAATACTTGTTATTAGTGCTGTAGCACCCCCTATTGGCTGTTTGGTGTCTTTGCCAACATTTCGCTAAATTGAGCTCTACCATCCAGCCAAGTTTCAAGTCTCTACGTCTATACCTTTTGGTCTGCATGAGCAGTTTTATATGGAATTACATTTGGTTCAATAAAAATGAACGAAACTTTATAAAACTCAATGTAACTTTTTCAGAAACTATCAAAAATATGCCATTACAAAAGAAGAAAAACAATGAAAATGAAAAAAATTAACTCAGTTACACAAATTTAACAGGCTCTTCAAATATGCTTCATTCTTTGTTAATGTTTTTCAAAGATTCGTTTTTGCTAATCGAGGATTCTGAATGCATTGCCACAGATTTCACTTGCGCTTCGCAGTTTTTTGTTTGGTGTTTTGACACAAACCTCTCTTGGGGGCAGGGTTAACGGTGATCTACTCTGATTGGATAGTGAGCTTTTGATGGACAGGTGTTCTCTAACCGTGAAGTACAGACGCCACTCAGTGGCACACATATTTAGTTTCTGAAAAAGTTACGTTCAATTTTATAAAGTTTCGTTCATTTTTATTGAAGCAAATGTAATCCCATAGTTTTACAGCAGATTAATAATAATGGTAAAAATCCTTACAATTACAATTGGGTTTCATTGTTTTGTGCTTAAAAAAAAAAAAAAAAAGTTGTTGGAATGTTGCCAGATGCCTCATTTGGTTGGGCATTAATTTCCCTTGTGCATTAGTGTGACTAAGACTGACAGGACTTCCTTTTGTATTTTGAAACCTTGCACTTTTGAGAGGTTAATGCATTAAGCTAAAACCTGCAAACCTTGTTTTAATTATCGCTTGGACCAGCCGGATTTCCTTCAATTTTATATTTTTGTTTTAGCTGTTTGATCAAGTCAAAAAAAATACAAATAAAAAACTTCAAAGGAATAAATGCAGACCAGCTGAACTGAGGTCTTTGACATCGGGAACAGTCAAAGGTCACAGACACAGGCTTTACTGGAGCAGCTGGGGTGTGTGTGTGTGTGTGTGTGTGTGAAACTGCTCAGCCATTTGTTAAGCCAAATTAAACTGAGATCCACTCCTAAACTTTAAAAGTTAATGTATTTTGCTCGCTATTGTATTCTTCTTGACAAATGATAAATCAGCATTGTTAGGATAGTGTTTTTCTTTGCTTTCAAATAAAACAAACACCCATGTGGTAGGTTTACAAAAGCTAGGTCTTACCTCTTCTTAGACAGATGTTCATAAAGTCCTTTTGGCCATTCCTAATGAGTTCGCCTTTTCCAAGGGTTAAGGGTTATGTCTCTATCCCATCATGCTACATGCCGCAGATGTGACGTGCTTTAAAGGTTAGCAGATTTCAAATTCTTCTCTTGCTTCTACTACACTCCTCTCTGAGGAGACTATCATATTTTTTTCTCTCAACAACATGAAGTTTGAAATTCTAAGAATGAATCTTTAGTAATATTTAAGAATTTTCTGCTGTTGCTACAGAAAAAGTGTGTAAAAACAGTAAAACGGCTTTGTCGCTTTGTACAGAACTTTAATATTGAGCATATTCTGCATCTGTTTAAAATTTGGGTTCTGCACTGAAAGTGTTGACATCCTTCAAATCTGAACTTCTCTCCTTATTATCAGTGTTATGAACAGCTGAGGAAGAAGGGTTCATTGTTAAAAAAAACAGAGTAATAGATTTCTTGAAATTTATTAAACAAATACCCTGCCACATGTGAAGGGAAAATGTTTCCATGTGGTGGATGAGTCATGGGTCAAAAACCTATGAAGTATTAAAACCGTGTGTGCGCTTGTGTGAGATGGAGAAGTAGGTTTTTTAAAATACAGTAGCAAAATATTCTGAAGAAGCTGTTTTTTCTGACTAATATATGGTGCAAAACTCTATGAAATCTTTGAAGATTTTACATTTTATGGTTGCCGCTGAATAGGGGTGGCAATTGTGATTCAAGAATGTGCAGTGCTTACAACCTCAAGCAGTTTAAAGAGTGACTTGTTTAATTTGCCCCATATGGGATTCCATGATTTTAGCTGATCATTGTATAGGCTATTTCACATGCCTTGTTAGTCCATAAAAAGTCAAGAGCTGGATAACATTGCTTTGTCATTACATATCTGTATGTAAACAACGGAAGAGGTTGGACCAACATGAACACCAGGGCACCACACATGAATGTGGCGTCCAAATACAAAGCGCACTGCAGTCCATATAGCAAACATTTAGCTTCTTCTCTCTGGTGAGATGAGCTCACAAGGATTAAAAAACAATCCTTTTAAGATAGTCAAACAAACTGCAGCTGCTTTTTGTTTGGCTCCAAGTCGTCGTGCATTTTAGTTCCAGTATTTTGATCTTAGATAAAAAAAAAAGAAAAAGATTTATCCTCTTTCTACAAATACTTATTGTCATTGTTTTTCTTTGTGCAGAGGTTTAGCTGTCATCCAAGATTTATGTCTTCTACGTTCTCTGCTTGTTGAAGTTGTTCAGCTGTCTGGGTGATCCAAATAATTCATACAACCTGTGTAATTTTTATTATTATTATTATTTTTTTTTTTATCACAATTTGCATGGACACGGTGTAATTATCAACTGTGCCACCTGGACAGTTGACCTGAAGCCCACCCAACAGGACAAATTAAGTTTACCAGTCCTTTCCAGGGCCCCCATATTATTATTATATGCTGCATTATGACTTTCTTATTAGGCCTACAACATTATCTGTCTGTTTGTCTGTCTTGTCTGTCTGTCTGTAGTACAAATGTGCATAATGAAGTTCCTATATGCACATTTTTAAGAGCAGATAAAGTGTAAAGGTGTAAAAAGTCAAGGACAGACTGTCCCGGTCAGCACTATTATTAAGCTGTATTTATTTGTCAGCAACAACACTTTAAAAATGACTGAGAAATTGCTTGTTATTTCAACCTGCCACAACTCTAAGTTTAGAGTACTTTTCCATGGGCTTCAAACCTTCACAAGTTAACTGAATGTACAGGCCAAGCAATTACATAATGCTCCCTAGAAGCTGAAGTTTGAAATCACTGAGATAGAGTGGGTCATTTAGAATAATCAGTAGCACAAGGAAGTGGATATTTTTAAATGTTTAACCAGAAATGTCCATACTTGCATGTGAAAAATACAGATATTCATGGA
The DNA here is from genome assembly GCF_963082965.1 of Carassius carassius. NCBI lineage: Eukaryota > Metazoa > Chordata > Actinopteri > Cypriniformes > Cyprinidae > Carassius > Carassius carassius. The sequence goes on from NC_081765.1 coordinate 16,923,636, forward strand.
GAAAATCATTCTGGCCCGTTTACCCTGTCCGAGGACGTCTTGGACCAGGGGATGGAAACATTTGGTGTCTTATTGCTGGCTGACTTGCAATTGTTTTCCAGACCAAAAACGGAGGCAGATGAGAAGCATCGGTGGAAAAAGCCCTTTCCCATCTTTCATCTGGAGCAGGGGGATGTCTGTGGGTTGAGGGTTAATCAGTGTTCTGGGAGAAGAAGTCTGAAGATGAGTGTGGGATGTGATTTTGGTTACGCCGAGGTGGACATAATGATGCTGTTCACTAAATAAATGGACAGCTGTTCACAGCAGTTTAAAAAAAAAGCAAAATATTTATTTATTAATATAAATTTAACAATAACCTAACAATTAACCTTACTATTAAACTTTGGTTCATATTATACCAGTTTTCACAAAGAATGATAGCATGCCACAGGAGCCTACATGCTCAGTTAATTCTCTTCTAAACAGAAAAATTCAGTTATATATCTACATCTTTATACTATATACATAATGTTTGTGCACTCACAAAGTAATGTTTATTACAGTATAATTAAGATACTTTGTCTTTCAGAGAAAAAGCAAACAAACAATCGGCCGTCATTTCTGCTTTCAAACGTGTTTATCATAATTATGATCATAGACTGTTTCCTCCCAAAACATTTTGTGGTTCAGAGGGAAAGGAAATGAGGTAAGGCCAAAACTGTAATCTTATTTTTTATTTGTTTTTTTTGCTCTAACCTTCATGTTGATTGTCAAACTGAAATTTTGAACTTTTGGGTAAATACAAATTACCAATACAATTTTCTTTTCTCTAAAATGTATCAGATTAGTTACTACAAATATTAGATTACAATTCATTGTCAAAATGATTGTTTTACATCTTGAATCTTATAAACATACACCACATGGATTTTTTTCCTTACTGGAATTTGTTATTTCCTCACACCAAACACAAAGTAAAAATGCGTAACAAATTGCAGATGGGTCACGTTACTCTAAGGTGCTAATGACCTTGGAGACAGACGTGCTGTCAGTGCCATGAAATGATTGGCTCCCACGATCAGACAAATGGGAACAGTTTTCCCTTGTAATGCTGCTTGCAGATAAATTAATTGGAATTATGGTGAGCCCTTTCATGATTTGAAATATATGGTTGGATTTTGTTTTTATTGTACCCGTGGAAAGCCAAAATGCCATTACAATGAGTCATACTATGAGCCTGGGATAAACTCAGAGCAAAGGAGCTTGAACTTCTCTTCTGAATTAGACTGAAAAGAACCAGGCGAACTATATGCATGCTCTGTTACTTACAGAGACGTCTGAACTATACTGGCCTTTTGTGATCCCAGTTTAGTTCATATTCAGACTGTGGTCATATCTGCTGTACACTGCTTTAGCTCTTTTCCTCACTTTGTGTACACATGAATCTTTCTCTTTTTTCCACTCCTTTTTTTTACTTGATGCTTTAAGGTAGTTGTTGAGAAATGAATAAAATTCCTTTGAAGCACCTTTGAATGATTACAGATTCAGAAGCACTGTATAATTATGCTATATTCTTGAAATTTTAATGGATACATCATCACATAAGACTTAAATAATAAAAGGATGCAGGAGAGTGTCAGAATCTTATGAAAAATATCAATGCGAAACACTGTTGATTTGGCACTGTCAACAGTACATTTTATTATTCCAGTAGTACACAAGAAACAATAACCATATTCTAAATCACGTAACCATAACCAAAACCTACACATAACTACCTTGCTAACAATTCATAAGCAGCACATAAGGAGTTAACAGGAAAACACTTAGATCATAGTAAATATGTGTTCCCTAATCTAAAGTGTTACCAAACATACATGAGACACTGATGATGTGGAGAACATCATCTTGCCGTCACAGTGAATCATTGCATAAAGCCAGGAATACATTTATTTATTTTTTTAAATGGTCAGATACAACAGCATTGAAATGATCTGGCATTGAGCTCTGCAGGAAACTATTGGTATGACTTGAGCACTGATGCATTTCTCATATAGTTAACCTCAGCATGGGAAGGGGGCCACAGGACTGCTGCAAAACACACACAGCCATGTGCAGATTTTTCAGGATTGAACATGATAATGTGTATATGCTTCTGTGATTGATTTACAAACAGACTGGCAGCAAAAAAATGCAACACATGTGCATAACAAATCAGAAAGAAATGCTTTGTAAAGTGTTTATAAGATGTGTCGACTGACATACTGTACAGTTTAAGAATGGAAAGATGGATAATAAATGCACTATTGACTCTGCTGTAGATGGAGATTATACATTTTAAGCAACTTATAATTTTATTTTGTGAATGTGAAAGAATGGAACTGGTTTTGGAAACTTTCATGAGGAATTGCTACTATGAAAACTTTCTAACGTGAGTCACATAGAGTTCGCAGTAAAATATTTTTCAAAGTTTGTTATCTCTAGTTGCCATAGAACTTAATTTAGAAAACATCTGTTGGTGAAGCTGCCTGTCCTCCCCAAAGAGTCTTGATTTGGGGTAATTTCCAGTGTTATTAAAAAATAAGTGCAACTGTTCACAAGAGGGAGAGGAAATAACAGATCTGATGGAACAGAGGAAATCAGAAGCTTAACTCTTTTTTTTAGTATGCACTCTCAACAAGCTGATTCAGTTGATCTTATTTTTCAAAGTCTGAACCATGTGTCAAGTTGTGTATGTGTGAGGGTTAAAGGAAAGAGACAATATTGTTATTGTAACTAAAAAATAAGCTGTCAATGCAGTATGTCCTGAATTTTAAACACTATGCTTTCCCTTAAACATGCAAAGGGTGAACTAATGCATAACAAAAAGAAAAAAAGAAAACACAATCAAAATCAAAGTTTTATATAAAGACTCATTTATTTATATCTGTCCATTTTCAAGTGAAATACAAAGTAAAAAAAAAAAAAATACAGTTAAAAAATACATTCCATTTGCTTTTTGAAACTAAAACTTTATTGGCAATGGTTCCAAAAATGCATTTTACTTAAAGAAATGAATTACTGGCTTCGGATGATGTTCATTTTATCAAACATCAAGAGAACATTGGTTTGGGGTTTTTAGAGTCAGTGGACATCTCCAGCTGTATACGGTGGTGGGGGGGGGGGGGGGGGGTACTTTTTACATTTACTAAAATGGAACTAAATTGTCATGAATTTGTCTCATAACTACAAAGATTTATTACTATGTTTTGATCAAAATATTTCCATGAGCACATGATTAAAACAACATTTAAAAACAATTGCCCTGGACATTTACAGTGGGTTTCATTCAAACCCAGACACAAGAAAAATAAAGATGCAAACTGAATGTAGCACCAGCACGAAACAAAAAGACTGGAAAATACTACTTCAAGGTATTCTTTGCATCGATCCTCTGGCAAGGTCCAGTGCAGGCATCTTGGCTGTTCTTCTTGTTTTTAGGTGCTCATTCCTCTGAGTGCTGTCAGTCGTTTGTGTACAGCCTTCATTAGTTCTATGATTTAACTGCAGCAATGATCCCTTGTTTAACAGCTGCAGTAAAAAACAAAAAATGTCAAAGTAATGCCTTCTTTATCAATCAATCCTGACACTAAAATCACATTGACATGCTATTTTATAACTAAACACACCTGCTTTACCACAAGCCTTCTCACACTCATCTTGTGTATCAAAGCGATTCTGGTTCCCTCCACATCCTCCGTACCAGAAGCGTGTGCAGCTTCCACTAAGTGGATCATAATGCCATTTAAGCACAAATTTAGCACAGGAGCCCTCTACTTTTGGTAGCTTGCAGATATCCACACTGGAGTGCAGGGCAGCTGTTAGAGGGCATAGTGAGGATGAGAAAAATCACAGAATTTGAATTGAACATCTAATTACTTGCAAAAGCTTTTCAGATAACTGGATACTGATAACTGCAGCGAAGTTTATCATCTCTAAACGCTGGCATTTCATGTTATGTCATCTTCAGCATGATTCTTTATAACAATATTGAATTTAAAATATATTACTCTCAGTTCAGCATTTTTTTAAAGTGGTCTTGTAACAGAATTTAAACACTACATGATTGTTGCAAAACACTCAAGAAAAGGTTTCTAGAGGTTACTGTAACCGGTGACGGACCTGGAGCTGGTGCTGGGGGGAGAACAGCTTTGACATGCTCTTCACTTGCCTTAGGTTCAGCCACTGTGGAAGTCAGAAAAAAAAGTGAATTTATTTCAAGAATTTTCCTATCTTTCATTATAGTGTACTTTCTTTTAAGAGTGCTTGGTAGTAGCCACAAGTAGCCGAGTCTCTAGGCTCGTAATACAACAAAGGTTATATTTGTGTGCAGGATAGTTAGTAAGTGAATCTATACATCACTGTACCATCACTGTATTTAGTGTGCTGTAAATGCTTTAGATTCAGTTCATCTTCTAATTGATAACTGATCTTATTTTGTAGCTATCGATTGTTTCAGTTTCATCCTGTTTTGGGATGTTTTAAGAATTTAAGACCTTGAGTACTGCAACCCCTAATTCAATAATTTTATTGCTCAGTCATGAAGTCTTCGAAATAGAAATAATAGGACCAATTAGTCGCTACAGCGCTTGCGCCAAGGGGTCTAAGGGCGCACATACCTGTCTTCATGCAGTGTTTGAGGCAGTCAGCCTCAGTCTCAAACCTATTGTCATTTCCTCCACAACCTCCATACCAGAACTGTGTACAGAATCCATTGTTTCTGTCAAAGTACCACTTAGCTTGGTAATCTTTGCATGACAGTCCAGTGTCAAAGTCAAGTGAACATGGGTCCATAAAATTGTTAACTGAAACATGCAAACAAACAGAGAGGGATTACCATGAAAGAGGAAAGACAAGGACAGTTAGTTTTGTCAGTAAAATGAACATACAGTATAGTCCATAAAAATGAGGTGATTATAGCTCATTTAAAGGAATTATCTTGTTATTTTGATGGGTTAACTGGATTAAAATCAAGATTATGTAAATTGTGTCATTTTCAAATCAAGGTAGAATTCAAACTGTAATGCTAAAATGTTGTTTTATGTTATATATGCAAAGGTAGTCAAAATACATATAGTTTGCTATTTACAAAGGCATTATGACCTTTTAAAATATATTTGGATCATACAGTAATAAAGAACATACAGTAATCATGTTTCTAAATGCATTCATTAGTATTATCAGCACTGTCAGTCTAAATAGCTGGTCACTGGACCAAAGTACCACAAGAAAAAACAGTGACCTTGTTTGCAAAAGCACTTTGAAACAGATTTATGTGCTATACATTAGTCATCTGCAGGTAATTACTGTAAAGGCAGTCTCATTAACTGTGTCTGTGCTGTGGCCATTTCACAAATCTCTGCTTTATAACCCCTACAGACTAAACCTGCCTTTTATGTGAAACAACCATCCCCCCCCCCCCCCCCCCAAAGTTAGTGTTACACTTTGTTAGTCGGTTATCAAGTCAAACGATGGCTAGTTCAATACAATTTAAGTTAGTTCATTAGTTTTTGTAGAGGCATTTATGTTAAAAGTTAAACTTCCCAAAATTAAATAGGGTTCCCTATTACCAGCTACTAAAAACAACAATCTCATTGTTTTGCAATGCCGAAGGCCTCTGTCCTAACAGAATTAAGAAAATCATTTACAGTACAGGTTCTCCAAAACACCCTTTAACATCTTTAATATCTGACTTGTAAATTTACAAATTGATCTATTGTTTGGTCTTTTAAACAATCAGTAAAAATCTATTTTAAATGCAGACATTTGAATTTTGATTTTTTAATACACAAGAAACCACTAATGACGGGTTTTTTTAATACACAAGCACCCATAATGCTGCTTTTATGTGTGATTTAAACAAGATGTTTTAGAAAGAAAAAAATGTAATGCTCACAAACAAGCAAATGAAAAACTGATCCGATGCATGTGCATCAACTTTTCAAATTTATTTTTAACATGCAATGTTAATCCTCAGCATACTTACTTATTTCTGGTTTACTTAAGGGTACAGAGGACACAATCCCCATTGCTTCACTCGCAACCTTCAGTTCTACTGTTTCTGTTTAAAAAGACCAGATCTCAGTTAATTAGATCTCACAAAGCTCATTAATTTCAGCCAACATTAATGCTTTCATCCTTGCACTCTGAAATACATGAAAGTATTAAAAGAAGGACCATCAAAATAAACATGGATAAATGCATTAAGAATTAATTAGTAGTCTGTTCATAGTGTTTGTTTTATAAAAACTTTGATTCCAAATACAAAAGCTGTGTTGTGAATGTTTCTCTATATTGGAGTAAAATCCTCTTGCTTATGAATTATTGAGCAAACACCTTCACTTACTAATTTCTGGTTTACTTAAGGGTGCAGAGGGCTCAATCCCCATCACCTCACTTGGAGTAATAACCTTCTGTTCTGCTGATTCTGTTCAAAAGAAATCTGAGGTTAACTAGATCCTGCAGAAAGCATAGTTTCTGGTCATAATACATGCTTTCTTACAAAATTGTGTAGTTGTGTACAAGATCTATCAAAACAGTATTTACTCCACTTTGCATGTTACACTTTATTGTTATTGTTATTATTGTTATTATTTTGTTCTGCTGATTATGTTTAAAAAGACACATTTGAGGTTAGTCAGATCTGGGCATGCTCAGTTTTCTGGCCAGATTAAAAGCATTCATATTTTGTACTAGCTCTATGTTACAATTTAAAAGTCATAAATAACCACATAGCTGTGTTGCACTAACTACAGTATATCATAATGTGGTATAATCTGTGAAAAAAAAATCTTTCACTTACTTGTGTCTGGTTTACTCAAGGGTGAAGTTGGTGCAATACCCATCACATCATTTACAGTAAGGACCTTCAGATGTGCTGATTCTGTTCAGAAGAATGAATATAAAGTTAAAGCATCCTGCACTGACCAACATTAAAAGAACAGCTTGTGAATGATTGAATCTGAAGTGATCTGAATCCACTCTATTAATGTTGAAATGATCGAATTTCTAAATCAGGGAACATGAAAGATGCTAGGACATCCAGCATAGAATGTCTTTTTGAGCTAGAAAATAAGAACTAGGGCTAAACATCTTTGAAAATAAGAAAAAAAGTCCACTTTATAAGTCAAAACCCAATAACTCTGTGAGAAATAGACCATAAATTGTCATACACTGAAAATCTTATTTTCCAGCACAGTTCTCAAATCACCTTCACTAACCAAATTAGCGTCGTTTCTTCTCCTTTTGTTGAGTTAAGTACACTGTTTCCTGATTTATGAAAATGAGAAAGCTCTTGTACATTATCATCTATCATATATGTACCACAAGCAATAGAAAAAAAAAACTAAATTAATCAATGTAAAAAAAACATGTTCCTTGAATTCATAATCACACAGATTAATTTATGTGAAAGCTTACTTGTAGGAACAATGCCTTTGTAGGTGCTGGCAACATGACCATTGAAATGGTGAGTGTTGACCACTACGTTATAGGTTTCGGATGCCTCCAACTCAGAAATGGAGAGATGGCTGCCAGTCATATTTTTCCTCAGCACTAGAGTATGATCCTTCATGCGAGTCACAGTAACTTCATGGGTGGCTTTTGAATCACCACTCAACCACTGTAGGGCGAATCCGCTGGAGGTGACATTAACCAGATGCATTTTCTCCATACCTGTTTCTGGACGCAAAAATACACACAGTGTGACCAGATTTGATCCCCAAACATTTCTCTACAAACAAATACCCACAACCTATGATGCATACTATCAGTACCTATATGTTTTCTGTCATGAACCTCCTGCTCTCCATGATGATTCTGGTGTTTCCTGAAAAAAAAAGACACCATAGTTAATGAAATTATTTAGCGATTCATACTGTCAGGTGAATGGTTTTTGGTCTATGCAGAAGCAACATTTAAAATGCACATACTGTATGCAGTTTACAGAACACATTGCTCATAAATATACTCACTCTGTTTGTGGCAAACTGAATGGGAATTTGTGTGGCTGGTCACTCTGATACCACTGACACTTTTTAGAGACTTCAGGTGACAAGTAGAACGCATTTTCAACTATACAGAAAGAATGAAGAAACTGTCAATAACAGTTACTAGAAAAAACCTGGTAAAAAAAAGACTATTAACGGCTAATACTGTACATCAATGGACATTTTGAGCATGTTAAAAAAATCATCTGACTCACGGCCAAGGTACTTGGGCAACAGTCTGGCAAATGTCTGAATATGGTCATCATAGAAGCCTGAAGGTCTATCCACCCTCTTTAAGAACACATCTGAAGGCTCACTTGCCACTTGGGCCAGGACACGGACATCACCTGCACTGAACAGCTTTCCAACTGCCATCACCACTATGAAGTATCCTTTACATTTAACTCCAGTGGCAGCCCTTATTATCCTCTCCTCATGCAGCTCAACTGGTCCAGTCACCAACAGAACTAATACCTTCAAATGGCGGGGATGTGGCACCTTCTCAAACACATGCTCAACAGTGCCTTCAAGAGCATCTGCAAGGGCGCGTCCTCCTTCCAGCTGGTGCACCTTATCCTGTAGGAAGCTTCGGACACTGTTTGGTGACTTGTGATCTGTCAAACCAAAGGTCACGCTGATGGGAATGCCACTGCCATTGTGCAAGTATTCATAAGGTGCATGCTGAACAAGTGCTACTCGAGCATGATGGGTAGTGCTGGCTGGCTCAGGGGACATCTCTAGCTGTTCTGTCATTAAAGCCACATATTGCTTTATCTCTGTGAAGACAGAGGGCCAGGTGCTCTCTGAACTATCAAGAATGAAGGCCATGTCGATGTCCAAGTCAGTTGTGGGATCCCGTCGGTCTCGGACTCTACGTGGTGGGACAAAATCACACATCTGATCCGGGGCACAGAAGTCTGGAAAAAAAAAAAGTTTAAGAAGAAAACTGACATTCAAACATTCTGTTTTGCTATTTAAAAACAGTTTGGTCGCTTTTCTTGTTTGCTGAACTCTGTTGTGCATGATGATATTGTGCATAGTTTTACCCAGGCAGATATGGCAGGTCATGATCTTCTTGATGACATTGTTGTATTCAGCACTTCCAGGTGAGGGTAGAACCATAATCTGGGCTATAGCAGTGTTGTTAATCTGAAATAGTCAATGTAACACTTTTAAGGTACGCATTCTTTTATGCCAAATTCAATCAGCTGTGTCAAAAGAGAAGAAAACAAACTTAATTTACTCTTGGTTCACTAAAATACTAATTAAACATGTCAGATAGAATTTGTGTAGAATTAATTACAGTTCATTTGTCCAAGTGTTTGACATTTTCCTCCATTTAACTTCAGTCAAATTTACCTGAGGTGCAAACTGATTTGGAAGACACCTCAATGAAGGCATTACGTTACTTAACAAATTTTTCAAAATCACAGTCGTTGTTCACATACCAACTTTTATTGGTATATGAACCAATAATTTGAAATCTTTAAACCAAACTACCGTATTTTCCGGACTATAAGTCACACTTTTTTTCATAGTTTGGCTGGTCCTGAGACTTATTCAGGTGCGACTTATCAAAATTAATTTGACATGAACCAAGAGAAATGAACTAAGAGAAATGAACCAAGAGAAACATTACCGTCTACAGCCACCAGAGGGCACTCTATGCTGCTCGGTTCTCCCGCAGTCTACACTGAAAACATAGAGCGCCCTCTCGCGGCTGTAGACGGTAATGTTTTCTCTTGGTTCTAAATAAATGCGATTTATAGTCCAGTGCGACTTATATATGTTTTTTTCCCTCATCATGACGTATTTTTGGACTGATGCGACTTATACTCAGGTGCGACTTATAGTCCGAAAAATGCGGTGTATATATTACTGCACAAAACTAATATTTTGTGTTATAATGTTATGACGCTCAGTGCAGAAGACTTCAAGACTATACTGTCAAAAGCTGCTTTCTAAGCATCAGCTGCTATCATAAGATGACTTTCTAAACTGATGTTTAAGGACAAAACATAGCTGATGAAACCACAGATGTGTGAGGAAGCATACTGCATAAATAAAAACCTTTACCAACAGTAATGCAAAAAAAAGAAGAAAAAAAAACATTTTGTACAGACACAAATTACAATGTTTGCCCTTCTACTGCGCCTACCTGCAAGGCTCTTCTGAGTTGGCGTTCTTCGCGGTTAAGGAGGAATAAAGCGGAAATTCCTGAATCATAGAGGCGTAGAGCAGCAGCACTGAATTCTTGAGTCGTTGTAACAGGGCCGTTGACAAAGAAAACAGCAATCTTGCGCACAAGGAACCCACTGCGAACTCTTTTAAACGTGTTCTGTGCAGCAAAGTTCATGGCTGTCTCCAAGCTGCGCTGCTTACGGGTCAGCTGAGTCTGGAGCCCTTGAACTCGCTCAACAAGTGCTCGCTTCTTCTGGGTATCTGCAAAGCGGATCTCAGTAGTCACCTCATTGTTGTAGAACGCTAGAGCAACACGGGCACCTCGGGGACAGTTGCTCTCAGTAATAGTGATGTCACTGACCAGACGGAGAACAGTGTCCCGCATGTTGTTGAAAGTAGAGCGTGTTACACCATCTGATGCATCCAGGACAAAGGCCAACTCAGTAGGGTATAGGGGACATTCCTGAGCACCTGAGGAATTAGAAACTCAAAAGCTGAATGGAAAAGCTATGCAATGAGTGCTTTAAACTGGGACCCTAAAAATACAGTGCAAATGCAGAGATAGTTCATTATTCACTTACCATAGCAGCAGGCTAAAAAAAAAAAAGTGAGACAAAAGAATACAGTAAGATTTCACAACCTAAAAGTATAACTATAAAAAAGCATATAAAGATATAATGCAAACTACAAGGAAGACAGTTTTATTAAACACTGGACAGTCACTATACTTACGACAGTTATCCCTAATTTTCTTGACCAGATCACATGGCTGTGAGGGCAAAAAAATTTTTTTTTTGACATTAATGTTCCAAGCATGTAAGTAGGACTATACAATAAAGACAATTGTACATTGAAAGAAAGGAAAAAATACATACCACCGGACCAGTTCCTCTGGATCCTCTTTGGCCCTGTTTTTGACATCAGACAAAAAGAAAAAAAAAAAACACTTTCTAAACAGCTGAACACATCTGTATTTATTCTACTGAGCAGTTGTGTGCCACACTAATGTCTGTCACTAGTAAAGAAAAAAGAAAAAAAAAAGAAAATTGGTAACAGCTTGCGTAAATCCAAGCTTATTCTCTTATAGAGAGAATTGTACACTTTGTAAGACAGACCATCCCTAGTCATGCCTCAACTTAGTCACCTTAATTTAAGTCAACATTCCTGTATTTAAAGATTTGTAACAAAGGTTTATATATATATATATATATATATACTTTTAAAACAAATTATATATGGTGCTTACATGGGGCCCTGGGTATCCAGTGTCTCCCTTTTGTCCAGGTCCACCAGATTCCCCTGAGGAACCCTACACAAACATATTAGCATCGATTACCGGCAGTATGGATATGAAGACCTTATTAAAAGTTGTTTAATCAACATTACTCACCCTCTGGCCATTATTTCCTCTAGGTCCAGGTCCTCCCTTTGAACCAGGGTCACCCGCTTCACCCTTTGAATCAATTTAGTTTTAACATTTAGTTACTTCTATTGTTTTGCACAGCAGAAATGGAAAGGGAGTGCATTAGTAGAAAAGGTACTGTATATACTGTATAACATTCAAGAGTGCAGACAACTTCAGTAATCTCACCTTTGGACCAGGGAAACCAGGGAAACCTTCATCACCCTAAAATAACATTACAGTGTGTTCAGTGTAAAATACATTTTAATATGTATATACTCAGCAAAAAAAGAAAAGAAAAGGAAAGAAAAAAATCAGAATAAATAAAAATAAATATCCGCTCACATTGATCTGCTTTTAAGAAAATCTCTTTAAAATGTGTAAGCATTTGTATGAACACAAAAAGATTCAACAACTGAGTCATAAACTGAACAAGTTTCACAGACATTTGATAAACAGAAGTGGAAAAATGAGTCCCTAATCAAAGGGGGGTCTATATCAAAAGTTGCAGTATTTCATCCTTGTGAACTGCGCAAGATTTGCCTGTTCTTGCTGTGAGATTTTACTCCATTTGTCCACTAAGACAAGCTCTCTAACACATTTGAGGGATTCACGTGGTGTGCCACTGCACAGACCTTCAACAGACATAGCAGTTTATTTCTCTGGCCATCGCTTAGTTTATCTGCAGTCCTCATGCCTCCCTGCAGCAGAACTATTGCATGTTCAAGCAGGTGAGAAAGGACCCTGGGCAGGTCTCGTTAATGTTTCAAGATATTGTAACTGTAACTTTAATTGCCTACTGCCTGTAAACTCTGGGATGTTCCACAGGTGCATGTGCAATAATTATTTATGGTTATTTGAGAAAGCATGAAAAAATAGTTTCAACTTTATACACACACTCACCTTTCTTCCTTTGGGACCAGGTGTACCAAACCCATCCCTTCCATCCTCACCCTGTATACACAGGAAACTCTAAATTACTAAATTACTCATATACAGTAGAGTGATCTGATAAATGAACAATGTGCTATGTTTACAATTATCCAATCTATTTGTGAATGTCTCATATAATAATGCTGATGGACATTATCTTTGTTGTTACAATGTATGAAATGTATTTGGTGTGGTTGGTGCAGACTATGACTCCTCTCTTACAGGCTCCCCACGGGGTCCCAGGGGTCCAAATACACCTTTAGGTCCTGGCTCCCCTGGTTCACCCTTTAGAGTGAAGGAGAAAATGTGAATCATAGTTTTATAAATAATCATGTATAAAAGGTGCAATTGTTATACATTTAACAACTGAAAGAGTTCCCTACTTCTCACACTAATGCATTGAAACAAAAATGTAATGGGATTTCCCCTTCCCAAATTGCACAAGTACAAACTCCCCAGAAGCTTTAAGTTATGTTGATATTAAGATATTTTCTTTAAACAATTTCTTAAGCTTGCCATTGGTAACTAGGACATGAGAGTGCAACTGCCTGGCAATGAATTGATAAATGTTGCTTAAGTAAGCATTACCTTACGGCCAATAGTGCCTCTTCTACCCTTTTCTCCAGCCGGTCCTGGCAGTCCTCCTGGCCCCTAAATAAATACATAAATTAAATATTTGGCATTAAACATTTTGTCTGCACACAAATTGTCAGAATAATTTATTCAATTATTGTTTTAGTAGCAGAAAAAGAAAAAGAACATGCTTGGACTTCCTACCCTTGGACCAGGGTTTCCATCTTCTCCTCTAAGACCAGGTGCTCCAATTGGTCCAGTAGGACCCTTAATCAAGTACAGATAAACAATATTTATATTATGTATTAGATATTTTCTATTTGATAATAATATTTAACATTTTATAGCAAGGCGGGTTTGCAAATCTGTGCAAAATAAATAAATGTATCCCCACTGTAAACCAGATTTAACCATTATGCATGCATGTACAATATGTCATAGGACCAGTCTTGTTTTTTTTTTTTACTACTATTTTAATTTACCCGAGATCCCCCAATTCCTCTCTCTCCTGGTAAACCGTCACTTCCAGGCCTTCCAGGAGCACCCTAAAATGCAACAGGGCCATTAATAAACCTTCAAAAAATTTGAATAAATTGAATAAACTGTTGAATCCATAAACAACAGCTTTTGATGGACCTCTATGTGAGTGTTTAAATAATGTTTATGTCCATCAATGGCATGAAATGTCTACTCACAGCTTGACCAGGAGGCCCTCTTCTACCATCAGGGCCCTTTTTCAAAAGAGAAGAGGGTGAATAAGATTATGAACAGAACATCTGTCATTCAACATTTCATGCATCTTACACATAACATTTCAAATAAATATATTACCATAGATAACATGGCTTAAAACTGAGATAAGTTCTAGTTATCAAAGTCAAATTAAAAATGTATTTTTATCTCATATCAGTGTACACATTTCTTTAGACTCTTTCGATTTTATGGAACTGTTTTCGGGCTTTAAGAGATTATTTATGAACTGACTGAAATAATCTTATCCTATTCAGTTCTGCTGGTTAAGTTTGAAAAGACAATCTCTTTGGTTGGGGAAACATACCTGTCTCCCTGGTTCACCAGGACCTCCCTTATTTCCGTCCACCCCTGGCTCTCCCTAAAGAAAACACTTTAATGAACTTCAAGGTCGCATTAGAGTTGTGGATTTTATTCACATTGATACAAACACAGATTTAATAGTACACACTAACAAAATGTGTAGTAACTACTACTATATGTAGAGCTTGACAAAGTCTTACAGTTTGACCATGGCCAGAGACTAAAATTACATGTAATGAAAAATAATAGTTTAATCGATTGAGAAATAATTAATAAAACAACTTCTATGATTTTTTTATTGAGATTATTATTATAGTGCAGAACTATAAATGAAGCTGGGATGAAGCCTGGCACTTTACAATATTGATCCATGAACATGTGCTACAGTCCTGAACAGACATAATGAAATAAATGTAATCCACGGGAATAACATACTGTATAGTATCAACTAGGTGTATAAAAACAAAACAGAAAATTTGACCATACCGGTGGGCCAGCATCGCCTGGATCACCTTTTGGTCCCCTCTGGTTGTTGTCTCTTCCGGGGATGCCCTAAAACAACAACAACAGCATCAACCTTACTTAATGAAGGAAGATATACTCATTCTAAATTAAGGCAAATATTTGAGTATATAAGAAAGCAAACACATCTGACAAGTTATATTATACATACTGGATCACCACGGATTCCAGTCTGACCAACATCTCCTGCCTGGCCTTTGGCCCCTTTAGGCCCCTTTAAACACACAAAAAAGATCAGATAAACCAAATGTATTTCTTTTGAATATATTCCACAGTCTCAACCCATGACTATATTCTACATGACTTACCCTTTCGCCAGGGTTTCCTCTATCTCCTGGAGGGCCAACAACACCACTTGTTCCCTAAAAGACAACAACAATTTTGAACTGGCATTCACAAAGATTTGTACAAACCATTGTAAAACTGATCACTGACAGTAAAATGATAAATAGCTGACCTCTTCTCCATTGATTCCATCTAAACCAATCTCTCCATTTTCACCCTAAAGGAAAACAAATGGTATTAATTAAACATATACTTGTAATGAAATTTAAATGTTACTGTTAATAATGGTAATATATTATTATTTATTACAAAGACTATAGAATACCCAAGACATGTCGTTTTGAATGGGGAAAAATGCAGGAAGCCTTCTGAATGAAAGAGCCATTCGCTAATCATTAAAATCATTGCATCACTGCAGCTGCTGTTAGAAGCCAGCGAGTGACATGACTTGCCTTAAAGAGACTTTGATTATTATGAAATGATTACAAAAGCATTATTTATATAAGGAGTTTTTACCTTTTCACCATTGTATCCTCGAGATCCCTAAATAAAAGATAAACAAAAACACTGGATTAGTCACATAATATATATATATATATATATATATATATATATATATATATATATTTTTTTTTTTTTTTTTTTTTTTACCACAAAGTCCCTCTGTAGTTGAAATTAGTTCAACTTACTTTAATACCTCTTTGACCTGGACATCCTTGGAATCCTTGAGTTCCGTTTATACCAGGTGGACCTCTCTCTCCCTGAGAAAACATGGATTATCTCAGTCTTGAGAAACAAAATGCCAGATGCACAAATATTGCATTTTTGTTAAAATGACAACAGCGAAGTTTCAGGTTGTTCTTGATGAATTCTTGTGTCGATGACAAATAGTTTTTATTTTTTTTTTGAGCAAAATCATTATATAAATACTAAAGAAACTCCAGTGTTATGGATTTAAAAAGTGTTATGCTTTTTAAATCATTTTACATATTCATAGTAGATAATTAGTAGATGCTCACCGGACCACCTTCATCACCAGGATGTCCACTGAACCCTTGACCACCAGGGTTACCCTGTAGACAACCAAACATTGACATAAGCAAACACTGATAAATTTCATAATTTTTTCACCTGTGTTCTAGTCTAAAATATGTTGTTTCTCGAAGAATGAATTTGACCTTTGGTCCAGAAACACCAACAGCTCCTCTGTCCCCTCTCTGGCCATTACACTTGCATGGAACAGAACAGCATTCCCGCTCAGCGATGTTATCCTTTAAAAAAAAAGACAACCACAATCATATTAGGAAAACACATTCATCTCTTTTTGTTATGTCTACACACAGTAGGTTATTCCTTAGTTTGCAAATTGAATGAGGACAGTAATGAGGCCAATGCTTACCAGTTCTTCCAGAAGTTCATAATCCAAGTCCAAGAGGTTTACACGCAGAGGTCGTGTGTACCTAAAGCCACGGCCAAATTCCAAGAGAACTGCTTCCTCAAATCGTGGCACTCTCTCCAGGGCAACAAGAATGAAACTACTGACACCTTAAGAAAAATAAATATTAAAATGTGCGTGGTAACATATTGTGAGATGTCTGAATTATCATCATCAACAACAAACTTTCCAAAAGTATTGGTGAATAGGGAAATAAAGAAACTGAACATACAAACTATAGATATTTGAGTGTAAAGAAATGAAATTCATCAGACATTTTCATATGTATAATCATGATTATTCTTACCAGCTGAACGCATCAGATCAACTCTCTCTTTCAGAATGTTATATTGGGCATCTAATCCATCAGTTAAGTGGATCACAACCTTTATGGGTGTAAAAATACAATTAATAAAATGTTTACATACATATAATTGTTTATAAATATACAGAGATATATAGTACATA
The DNA here is from genome assembly GCF_963082965.1 of Carassius carassius. Classification (NCBI taxonomy): domain Eukaryota; kingdom Metazoa; phylum Chordata; class Actinopteri; order Cypriniformes; family Cyprinidae; genus Carassius; species Carassius carassius. The sequence goes on from NC_081765.1 coordinate 16,940,494, forward strand.
CAGCATATACAATATGACTGGATTTTGAAGTTACAGTTAGCCATGAATGAAAAGGGTGTACCTTGACACTATCTGAAGGCTGACTTTTGAATCTATCAGCATAAGCTTTGATTGTTGCACCGTTTAGAACAAAAGGTCCACGGTTTCGGAGGACCTTGAAGGGCTCAAGAAGCTCTGTGTATCTGTTGGTAAAGTCCATCTGAACAGGTTCAGAGGCAGAGTCCATCGCTAGCATGCCCACTTGTATTGAGGGGACCTGGCCAGAAGTGCAGCTGATGGGCTGCATCTGGGTAATGTGTTTGAGAATACTAGCCACCTTCTTCTCTAGTGACCTTTGGGCAGCAAAGATGTTCTGTGCAGCCACATCAAACCCAACAAGAACATCCAACTTGCATTCTGCCAGGGAAGAGTCACAGATGGGAATGAATAAAAATTAAGAGTAAACATCTGTTCAGAACACTTAAAATATACTCTCACTATATTAAAAAAAAAACTAAAAACTCAAAAACCAAACCTCTTGTAACATCCTTTACTCCAGGGCACTGTTTTACGTTCACATCATCATCCAGTGCTTGCAAAATCTGCTCATTCAGTTCAGAGAGCTCTTGGAAGGTACTGGCTCGGGCCACTGTAGTTGCGTCACTGCCCAAATTATTAAGTTCATCCTCAAAGTCACCCACCCCAACAGCATAGATGCGCACGCCACTGGCTTTGAGAGCTAGTGCCGCTGATTTGCTGTCATCCCTTGACCGTCCACCAGTGACTACCATCAGGATCTGTGGAATTCCCTCATCCTTCCGACTTCCTCTTGCTTTTACAAAGTGTGTTTTCTGAACATGGCGAATGGCATTGCCTGTTTTGATTTCCCGACCTCCCTTATACTCCGCTCGAGTTATGGCATCGATAATGTCATCCTTATTTTTGTAAGTATTGAGGTAGAATTCATCGGTCACATCTGTAGCATAATGCGCTAGACCAAACCGAAGATTGTCTCTCTCATTGAAGAACAGGTCAATTAAATTGAGAATGAATTCCATAACCTCTTTAAAATTGTCCCTGCCAAGATTGATTGACCCATCAACCAAAAAGACAATATCAGCAGCCTTGGGCTGTGGGAGGGCAGGACCTATGGGAAATCAAAGAAAATAAATCAGGCTAAACAAAGCAACCAACCAACCAATATTTATGGCCTATTATTAAACACCCATTACGTAAAGTATATCTAACATAACAATGACATTAAAGCTCCACGTACCTATGTCTTCAAAGTCAGTGGGAGGCTCGTCTATAATCGTTCCATTAAGTCTGGCTATAAATTTGCCCTCTATGTTTGGAAGATTTGGGAAAGTAGCCACCTTCAGGACGTCATCAGAAGTGGTAGTAATTTGTTCCAGCTGTCTTGGGTCTGCATTTTCTGCACCAATTCCTATACAGTTAATACGAGAGCCTTTGAGAAGTTGGCCATAAGTGGATACATCGGAGGTTGATCTTCCACCAGTTAGCACAACTAAATGCTGGGAAGCTTCTTCAGGACGTACCCCAGCAATTTCCGTTAGCTCATTTCGAATGACATACTTAATCGCCTCAGCTAGGTCAGCACCACGTCCACCCATATGACGCAATCTCTTAATGGCAGAGATGACAGATTGCTTGTTGTCGTGGGAGTTCAAAGAGAATTCAGTTTGAGGTCTTTCTCCATACTGTACCAGGGCCACGCGAACTTGGTCAGGTCGTACATCAAGCTGATCAACCACTTTCAAGATAAAGTCACGAATGTGAGCGACACCACTTTGTCCAGAACTGTCAGAGCTATCAATGAGGAAGATGATGTCCTTTCTTCCAAGATTGAGTGAGACTGGTAAGAAATAAAAAATGGCATCAAATTCTCTGCTAATGTGGACAAACCTGAAATAATGTTTTTAAGAAAACCAGAAAATGTGTCATACCTTTAGGCACAGTGGGGGCTGAAATTTCATCTCTGCTCATGGTACTGACTTTTGTTAATAGCTGTTGCTCAACTTCTTGTGGCCGCTGGAAGTCTCTAATTGTGTATGTTAGTTCTGGACTAAAAGAAATTAATTTTAACTCCTCTTCATCGGCATTATGAGCTCCAACTGCTAAGGGTGCAACATGTTTTGACTTCAGCTGATTAGCAGGACCAGACACATCATCATTTGACTTTCCTCCGGTTACCAAGATGAGAAACTGGGGCACACCCTCTTCTGCGCGGCTTCCAGCTGATCTTTGATAGATGGTGTTTGAAACATATTCCAGAGCTTGACCAGTGTTCAGCTGACTGCCACCTTTGCTTTTCATTCTTCGTATTGCCTGGCGAACTTCCTCCTTAGTGGAGTGCTCATTGAGAAAAAACTCCAGTTTGGGATCATCACTGTATTGCACAACTGAGACTCTCACATTGTTGGGACCAACATCTAACTTCTCCACCACTCGATAAACCATGTCTCTTATGGCAGGGAACTCAGTGCGCATCTTTGTTGTGCCATCAATAAGGAAAACAACATCCCTTTTATCTCCACGAGGTACTGGAATTACAGTCTCTATGTTTTGAAATAAAGAGATGAAAATTTACTAATTTATAAAAAATAAATATAACAATAACTATAAGAATAAAATATAGATCTTAATTAACACACAAATGTACCTTACAGTCTGACCACAGGATTCACAAACAGTGGAGCAAATTTTATTACCAAATTCTAATTTTTTTTATTATTATTTCTGCAGAATGTCAGTTATATTTATTTAGATTTAAAAAGGACTTTATCAACTGAAGATGTTTTGCTGCTCTGAGTTACAGTACTTCTTGATGGGATGATGTAAACACTTGTTCAATTAATATCTTTACGGAATTTCTAAAAGCAGCAAGAATAAGGACACTGACTATGCAAAAATGTTAGCCAGTCATTACAGTGAAAGTTGAAGTCTTAAATAAAATGCAGCAGCAAAACTGTGCATTTTATTTATATGGTTAGAGACAGGTTTGAGAATGATCATATATTACTAAATTATTACTGTTTATGATGAAAACAGTTAATATTAACAGACTTTAAAGGGGTCATATGATGCGATTTAAATTTTTCCATTCTCTTATGAGAGTTACAAGCTCTTGCTGCATAAAGAAGATCTGTAAAGTTGCAAAAACTAAAGTCTCAAATCCAAAGAGATATTCTTTATCAAAGTCAAGATTCTGCCACGCCCTCCTAAAATGGCTCATTCAAACACGCCTCCACATGTCTACATCACTATGTGGAAATATTTGCATAATACTGCCCAAAAATGTTTAGGCAAATAGAGAAGGCATGGTTTCAGTAATCACAGTTAGTGTTGAAGCAGCTAGTATGTCAGGGTGATGCTGTGTGTATCTAGGCGAAAGCATAGTAAAGTAAAAGAAAAAAAAGAAAGTGAAGTGACATACAGCCAAGTATGGTGACCCATACTCAGAATTCACGCTCTGCATTTAACCCATCCAAAGTACACACACACACAGCAGTGAACACACACCCGGAGCAGTGGGCAGCCACTTATGCTGCATCGCCCAGGGAGCATTTGGGAGTTCAGTGCCTTACTCAAGGGCACCTAAGACTCGAAACCACAACCCTAGGGTTAGGAGTCATACTCTCTAACCACTAGGCCACAACTTCCCAGTAGATGCATTTAGGAATCTTTAAGATTACTTACAATAGAATAGAAATGCATTTTATGGACAACCCTTTTGTGAACCTAGGAGAGGAAGTAATTCTGACTTCCAAATAAGCAACTGTGAGTATGTTTTGTTCTAAGTTTCAGTATTTGCTATTGGATGTTCAAATGTGTTGTTTTGCGCATTGTGTGTGTTTGTGCCCGCGAGAGAGAGAGAGAGAGAGAGAGAGAGAGAGAGAGAGAGAGAGAGAGAAGCCGCGTTTCCACCACAGGAACTTTACCCAGGAACTAGGCACTTTGGGCCGGTACTCTGTGTGTTTCCACTGCAGGAACAAGGAACTAATTAAAGTTCCTGGTAAAAAAAAATGTTCCTCAGAACAGAAAGTCCCTGCTGGGGAGATTACTTTTACTTTTTCGGAACTTTCGGGGGCTGGACTTGGGCACTAAACATGCTGATTGGTTGAGTTAATACAGCATTGCGATTTCAACCACCATTTATTTGGATAATTTTCAAAATATTACTGTTATTATGTCATGAAATGTACTTTTAAAAGTATTTCAGGCGAGAATGTAGTTGTTTAAAACTCAAATCTATGAATTATTCATGAAGACAGCGCCTATTTAAAAAAGTGTTTTGCCGATTTCAGAGACGGTGAGCTCCACACGATCAGCAGGAGCTCAGTAATCATGTATCCGCGAAGAGCAGCCTCACCTCGGCTAGACCTTCTGATATGTGCTGCTGGCTATGATGTCTCCTTAGTGGTTAAACATAAAATATCATTCATTTTGGGTAAATCTAACAGGTAATCTTTGGTCTGTATTCTATTTTTTCTATATGTTAAAATGAAAATAAAAAAGACAAATTAATATAATATTTCATTTCATTGTAATGACTATATATATATATATATATACACATTTCCCTAAACTAAGTACATTTCTGCGGCTATTATTATGTTCAAATGAAAACAAAAGGAGGCAGTGGTATTTGATTTCATTTTTATTGTAAATATACAGTGAGGAAAATTGCAGTAGCCAAGGCGAGCTGAGGGATGTTATCAAGTCCACGGCAGAATTACCGGATTTGCGTCGTCGCGGACATCACACTCCCGAGTCGAATGCGCAAAGTCTAAACTACCAAGGATGCAAGTGCAAAATCAGCGTACTTTGTGTTGAGAAACGCGCGCAGACCTACGTCACCAGTCTATTTGCCTAATCTTCCTGGTACTTTAGACCGCAGTGGAAACGCAGGAAGCAACAGGTCTGGGGGGAAAAAAGTTCCTGGGAAAAAAGTTCCTGGTACAAATGTTCCGGGTAATTTCAGTGGAAATGCGGCAAGAGAGACGGTCACACAGTGGAGTCAGCTGTCTTAACCGTCCGTGGCTTGTGTACTGCAAACACATACGAGCTTCATCACTTTGTAGAACGATGCGTTTTAGAGAGGTGGGGCATTGAGGACCTATAATAATGTACAGTATTTGAAAAATAATGTGTTTTTTGAACATTAAAGCAATTCAACATATTCTGTTACACCAAATACACAAAATAATGCTTTTTAAAAAGCATCATATGACCCCTTTAAGGAATATAATAAAACATATGTCATAAACACCTTCAAACTTTCACAGGCATATTTTTATGTTATCACTGTTAAAAAGACCAACATAGCTGGTGATATACATTTTGCATTTTAGATGCTGTTCCCAGCATAGAATGCTGGTGTTTCTAGCAAGTTTCTTAATTAGGTTAACAATAACAAGACTTCCTTGGTCAACCAGCAATAACTGACAGACCATGCTGGATAACCAATGCCACAAACTTAAAAGTTAAAGAAAACTAAGTTTAACTACAGTTGGACCAGCATAATCAAAAAATAAACTGGGAATGGAAATTATGCTGACCTTTTCAGCAGCATTACCACATCATCCAGAACCCCAATTATGAAATGATTGCAGTTACCTGTAGGGTACACAGGACGCAATTTGGCTAACTCCTCACTAGATAGCTCTGTCAGGGTGGTGATGAGTGTATCCTGAATTGTATATAGTCCAGGCAAGTCATCAACTGTATAGGCAAATCTGGGGACATAGGATGTCACTTGCAATTCCTGAGTGTCCATGTCTCTTGTTCCTATGCTAAGGGGGACGACTCCAGACTGTTTCATTGCTGTTGCATATGGTCTTATATTATCTGTTGCTTTTCCTCCTGAAATTACAACTACAAATTGTGGAACTCCATCCTGTTTCCTTCCACCACGTCCAGAAGTCAGAACTTCACGACTAACAAAGTCAATGGCCCGCCCAAGGTTACGCTGTCTCCCGCCTCGCTGTCGGAGTTCCTTAATGCCATTTAGGACACCTTCTTTGGTTCTGTGTGAGTTGAGGTATATGTCTGCATATGGTGTATCTCCATACTGCACCACACCTACTCGGATCTTGTTCTCGCCAACATTGAGATTCTCCACAACTCTGCGCACAAACTCCTGGATAATTGGGAACTCTCTACCAACACCTTCAGAGCCATCAATCACAAAGATGATGTCCTTCTTAGGTCCTTCAGACTCCGCTAAAACAAGAATAAAAAATATCTAATTTAATATAAAATGCTGCTGGCTGGATGAGGGCAATTCTGTAAAACACACCCAACAACAAAAAGACATGAATATATTTACAAACAGTACAACCCTTTGTCCTTGATCGGTTTAGATTCGGTTTAGACTCATTTTCACTTGATTCCACCACAAGGTAATTGTATCAGACAGTTTTGTATCATCCTTTTGTATGTGCAAGATGTAATTTTCAACTGAATTTGAAAACACTGCAACCATGATACATTGTAGCCTTGGAAAGCAACCATAGTAGCAGACAAAGATTTTGCAATGCAATTCTAACAAACAGCCATTTCACATTTTTTCAGATTTACATTATATATATATATATATATATATATATATATATATATATATATATATATATATATATATGCATACATACACACATACACACACACACACAAACACACACACACACACACATACAAACACACACACACACACACACACACACACACTGTGTATATATATAAAATTTGTTTATCTATTTTTTTTAAATATTAACATTAAAGTGTTTGTTCACAGCCCCCACTCGTGATTTGCCTTAATAAATCTTAAATACATTATAGGTAACTATTAGAAATTCTAGAAATAAAGAAACAAAGCGTGAAAGTTATAATAAATAAATAAATCTGCAAAACACAGACTGAGGTACACACATTTAATATAAAATCTGATCTCCCAAAAAGCATTAAAAATCAGTAATTGCATGGGAATAATTATACAAACTACAAACCACTGTGCGTATTAAAGGAAGAAAAGATACGAATAAAGAAATACATACAGTATACAACACCCACTGGTATCAGGATGTTTGATGTTCTAAAAGAATCACACTGTCATATGGTCACTCAGGTCCCACATTCACAAGGTGGTTGTCAAGGTGCTGCAAGGAAGCTGTATAATGATTCTTTGAGACAAAAGTAAAAGAAGCATACCATTGTCTCTATGGTATTATGGACCATATACTTCAATGTTGGGTCATTTATTAGCGAAAGACTTAAAATTCTGGCTCATTTTACTGAACCAAAAGAAAACAGTATCTCCTTAACAAGACACAGACTTTTAGGTAAAATCTGGGTTTGTTGTGTAAAATATGCAAAAAAAATGTAAACACTTCTGGAGATACTTACCTCAGTTGATACCATAAAACTTAAAAGAAACTACAGCAAAAATGCTTTGTAAATATCTTACCTTTTACTGTAGTAGTGAGGCGTATGCACTCTAAAAGTACTATGTTAATGTTAGTGAAAAGCTGCCTGTTGGACATTGAGAGGGTCAGTAAAGTAGCTCACTGAGAGTGCATAACTGGGCTGATAGAAAATCCTCTGGAGTTCCCTGCTGTCTGAGCTCCTTGACCCTATCCCAAAGATAAGCACTCCCAGGTCCTTCAGGGAGGAGGCCAGTGTGTCAACATTATCAGATGACCTTCCACCACTCAGCAGAATCAGTAACTGAGGCAAACATTCTACACATCTACTTCCAGAGGAGGCAGTGAAGACACTGTCCCTTACATACTGCAGAGTTGACCCTGTGTTGAGGGGTCTCCCTCAGGGAAAGAGCTCTTAGTGCCATCTGAGCCACCTACCAGGAACACATCCCTCCTTCGCTCAGCTACGGGGTAGCGAAGTGGAACCAAAAGTCACGTGAGAAATCAGCATTTCATATTATCTGTAGATGTATGCATGCTCTGGTCAGCAACTGCAAACAGGAAAGAGTAATGGCTAAACTTTAGTCCCGTTTGCTATAATAATACCTAGTTTTGGTCAGAGTTAAAATGCCTTAATTTAATGAATACAAGGCCGTGAAATAAGGTCTAAATTTGAGGGATATATTGGTTCAAAAGACAAAAACTTTACCTAAAACAAAGTGAACAAACAAGCATTTTAAAACTTAACAGTGCCTAGGGTTTAAACCCTTGGCTTTTTAGCCTTATTTCCCATGGCTCTGCAAACTCGCAGTGCTAACGGTGTGCTGCTTTCTAGAGACATGTGGGAGTCTTACTCGGCCCAGTTGGTGTCATTGGCCTGACTTGTCCATGCATTTTGTTGAGGGAGCTGATAAACTGCTGCTGGACAATGGGAAGGTCAGAGAATTAATTGATGGAATGTGCATATGTAGGACTCAAATTTCTGCTGCCGATGCCAAAAATCAAGATCCCGCTCTCTTTCAGGGTGGAGACAGATGCATCTATGTTATCATATGACCACCCTCCATTGAGGAGGATGAGAATCTGAGGTACTGTACACCCTCTTGCCTTCTACTCCCTGCAGAGATGGTGAAGACAATGTCGCTCACATACTGGAGAGTTGCCCCTGTGTTGAGGGGTCTGCCTCCTTTGTGTCTCAGGCCTCTGACACGGTCAAGAATGTCTTCCTTTGAAGGATGTGAGACTAGGTGTGGTGTCATTAGATAGGAGGGAGGGGGGTAACATCATTAATGCAACAAAATGACAATAACGTTCATTAACCTTAAGGATGTCATATGTGTTTACCAACTCATTAACAGTATAAGCTCTGGCTAACAGTCCCACAGCTTCCAAAAAGTAGAAAGACGAGACACAGCTTTAAAGTTCTGCCATGCACATATCGGTAAAAGTTGGTGAAGCTGGAGTGACAGGAATTGGAAAATCCTAGACAGAGGCCAGAAGCTGCTCTTCGAGATTTGGAAGCTCACTGAAGTCGGACACGGTCAAAGCGTAATCAGTGTCATTTGAAATTCTCTGCAATTTGAGCCCCTGGATCCTATTGCAAAGGTCAAGTCGCCAAACTATTTCAGAGAGGGGGCTGCTTCATCAACACTGTCAGATGACCTTCCCCTGCTAAGCAAAAGCAGTATCTGCAGCACACCCTCCAGCCACCTGCTGCCGTAGGAGGCAGTAAAGACATGGTCTCTGATGTACTGGAGAGCTGCCCACATGTAAAGGGTTCTGCCTCCTTTGTGCCACAGATCTCTGACATCATCGAGGATGTCTTCCTTTGACATTTATGTGTTCAGATAGAAATGAACGTATGTGTCTTTGCTGTACTGTACAACAGAAATATTATCTCTGTTCTCAGCTATATCCAATCTTTCCACCATTCTTTTCACAAAATCTTTCATAGCTGGGAAACTTAACAGAAATACAAAGGCTTAATTTCTGTGTTGAAAATATATCAAAATTATCTTAATAACCATAATACATTTCTGAATATTAAAGAGGTATTTTTCTCACTGCTGTGCGTAAGCATTATTACACTTACCTATGAATTAATTTTTGTTATTAATTGGAATGGCTTTCATTGCTTCTAGTAGCTTTGCCTTGAAAGCAGTTTATTTTCAGAAGAAATTGTATGTAATTCAAGAAAATCTGAGTACTTTCCTTCTATTCCATATATTAACACTTTTTTCACAACTTTGAGTTGTCATTGTTGGTAGCTCTTTGTAAGAGTCCCTGTTTATTAATGCTAAAATATTCTCTTGAACATCAAGAATGCTCTCAAAATCAGACATGAAAAAATTAGTTGGGCTGATGGGATGTTGTTTGTAACTCAAGTGTATCAACATTTGTGGTACCAATACTAAATGAAATGACACCAGTGTCTTTCAAAGCTTTGACTGGATCATGTATGTTGTTGTTTGACCTTCCAGAGTTCAACAGAATTAGAACCTGTGGCACACCTTCCAAAAGTCTACTCCCTGCAGCAGCAGTAAGCAGGTTGTCCTTAACATATTGTAGGGCTGCCCCAGTGTGATGCAGCCTTCCACCATTATGGATAAACATTTTCACATTATTTATAACATCATCTGATGATGAATATGTATTCAAAAGAAACTCAATGGCTGCATCATCACTGTACTGGACCACTGAAACACAATCTTTATTTGGTGCCACATTTAGTTTCTGAACCAGGGTCTGAACAAAGTTTTACATTCCTTAGAACCTTCCCTTTGTTTCATCAGTGCCATCGATTAAAAACACAACATCTCTCTTTCCAGAATCTGTTGCAATGAGCATAAATATATAGTTATGTCACTAGCCCATTACGCCTTTAAATCAACCACATTTGAAAAAAAAAAAACCAACAACATCCTTACCTGTTGTAGTTGTTGTAAGCCTCCTGGGCTGCCGAGGAACTCTTTTTACATATGATACAAGTTTCTGTTCAAAGGTTTGAAGGTCATCAAACTGATGAACAGTATGGGTATGATCAGGAGTATATTAAATTGCCTGAAGTTAAATAACATCTCCGTTTTGTTTGCCAATACTGAATGTTACAGTTTGATCAATTTTCAGAGCTGCAGCTAGAGCTCTATTATCATCCTGAGACCTTCCTCCAGTCACAAGCACAAGAACCTGAGGAACTCCCTCTAGGATTCTGCTCCCAGAAGAGGCAATGAACATGTTCTTTTTGGTATAGATGAGCGCTATTCTAGTGTTGAGGGGACTTCCTCCCTGGTGTTTCAGACTCTGAATTGAATTGAGAATGTCTTGTTTTGTGGTATGTGTGTTGAGGTAAAAATGGACCTGTGCTCTTTGCTGTATTGAACTACAGACACTCGGTCCTCTGCTTTGCCCAATATTGAGTTTGTTCACCACTCTTTGAACAAACTGACACATTTGTTTAAATGAATCCCTAGTGTCATCAGTCCCATCCAGAATAAAGACAATGTCTCTTTGAGCTGCTTCCAATTCAACCGGGATGAAAATTAATTGGCTTTACTAAAGTAGACTCTTATAAAAGTGTATAAATACATCAAGCACATTACTGCATGTAGTGATATTTTCATAGTATTAAGAATACAAATTAAACCTGAACAAACCATTTAAAGACAAATGTATAATACATATGACTATATTCAGGTTTTTAAGTATATGCTGGCAATATTTGAGACAAAGAAAAATGTCCATTATGAAATGATATCATTTCATTTTCATGCTCATTTGACCGATTGAGATCAATTAAGCAATCAGAAAAGAAAAAGGGAAAATAGGATTTGAAATACCAACAATGACTGAGAAATCATTGGCTCAAACAGGAGCTTAAACTGAATGGTAATCTCCACAAGTAGTAAGACTCTTCCATGGTTAAGAGAACCAGTGGAAACCCATGAAGGTTCTCTGATGGACAAAGCAAAAGATGAACAGAACAGGTAAATATTTAGTGGCAAATGCCATTATTTGCCATTCTTTGTTATATGTTAAGAAAGCTGAATCTGTCAATAAATTGCTTCAGGGTTAAAGCAAGCAGTTTAGTGAATAAAGGAGGTTGATATCCAAACTATCAATTGCAAAAGTTTGAATCTGAGGAATATGCCAAGTGTCGTTATTCTTACCAATTATAGTAGGGGGTTCTATTCCCATTTTGGATTTGATAAAGGAGAGAATATCAGGCAGTATATGTAAAAGTTCACCAAAGGCTGAAAGACTTAAAAGAAATCTAGGTGAAAATGCTATGCTTTGGAGCTCTGCTTCTACAGCATTCTTTATTCCAATGGCAATGGACAGAACACCACTATTTTTAAGGTCTTCAGCAGGACCAGGCACATCATCACTGGACCCTCCAGTGGTCATAACAATCAACAGCTGAGGTACTACTGAAAACATGCTCCCTGACATACTGTAGTGCTACCCCAATTTTTAGGTTTCTTCCACCTTTTGCTGTAAGGCCATTAATGGCATAGATTACAGCTTTCTTACTACTGTAATTATATTGGGTAGGATATAAGTCAAAGGATCTTTGCTGTACTGTATTACAGTAACTCGAACAGAGATCGACCAGTGGATTGTCACTGTACTGAATCAAAGGTGTTTTATATTTGCTCTCCTTCACATTAAGATTCTCAACAACTCTTTGAACAAAATAACAAACTTCACCCAATCCACTTTTGGGTGATCAGAATCATCCAAGAGGAACTTTTTCTACATCTTCGGCATCAGCTAAGACATAGTACACAAATGAGAAATACTTACAAACAAAGAATAGCACAGTGCCCAAAAAATAAACCACAAACACAGTCTGCTGCTTTTGCAAGCATACAGAAGACCACAGCAACACAAACAGCTAAAATGTTCTTACCTTTCTCTAGAATGACCTTCAGTTCTTGATCAGGAAGGTTTACATAGTTCTTGAGCTTTTCCTGAACAGTGTTGAGCTCGCTGAATTCCTTCACATTGAAAGCAAATGATGGATTGTGAGAGATGGCCTCAATCTGTTTAGGGTCTGCATTTTTCACTCCAACACCAAAAGGAACAACTCCCTCAGTCTTTAGAGCAACTGCGGGTTCTCTGACACTGTCTCTAGATCTTCCCCCAGTCAAAACTATCAAAAATTGGGGAACATTGTTACCGGCCCGACCACCATTTGCTGGTGACAAAATGGTGTTTTTCATGAAAGTCAAGGCAGCTCCAGTGTTTAAACTTCTGCCACCTGCCGGAGTGAGTCCACTTACAGCTCTCAGCACCTCATCTTTGGTTTGGTAAGTGTTCAAGTAGAAGTATGGACTTGGTCGCTCACTATGCTGGACCAAAGAAACTCGTACTTTATCAAAGCTTATATCCAGAGGCTCAATGACTTTGGTAATGAAGTCACGGATATAGGGAAAGTCACTTCTCACATCATCAGAGCCATCAATTAAAAATGCAACATCCCTTTCTCCACCAGAGGGACCTGGTTGTTCAGTCACTGTGAAAGATTTTAAAAAGAGAGAATGTGAATTAAATACCAACAAAAGGCTTAAATATCTACAACATAAAAGTTAGATTTTACATTTCTGAATAGAAAAGCAATGTACGTAGGTGACAAAAAATAAAGTGGTTACAAAAAATAATTTATGTTGACTATGTGACCCTGGACCACAAAAACAGTCTTAAGTGTACATTTTTCGAAATTAAGATTTATACATAATCTGATATCTTAATAAATAATGTAAGGTATGTATGTATGGTTTATTAGGATATGACAATATTTGGCTGGGATACAACTATTTGAAAATCTGGAATCTTAGGGTTGGAAAAAAAAATCAAAATACTGAGAAAATCGCCTTTAAATTTGTCCAAATGAAGTTCTTAGCAATGCATATTACTGATCAAAAGTTAAGTTTTTTATATTTACAGTAGGAAATTTACAAAATATCTTCATGGAACATGATCTTTACTCAATTTCCTAATGTTTACTGCCATAAAAGAAAAATGGTTAATTTTGACCTATACAGTGTTTTTTTTTATTTTTTTTTATTGCTATTGCTATTGCTAAAAATATACCTCAGCAACTTAAGACTTGTTTTGTTGTCCAGGGTCACATATGATGTATTCTTGAACTTTATAGTGATACTCACTATCACTATGAAGCTCATTTGGATCTGTATTTTCCATACCAATGCTCATTGTCCATATTTCAAGATCTGTAAGGGTCATGCCAGGCCCTATTATTTCATCACTAAATGGTCTACTACTCAACAATATTAGTATTTGAAAAATTCCATAAAGTTGTCTACTCCCAGATGAAGAAGTGAAAACCTGGTGCCTCACAAACTGGAGAGCTGCACCAGAGTTAGCTGCGTTTCCACCTTTGTGTTTCAGGACCTTAATGGCATTTAGAACCTCTGCCTTTGTTGAGTAAGTTTTAAGATAGAGATCAACCAGTGGATTGTCACTGTACTGAATCACAGGTGTTTTATATTTGCTCTCCTTCACATTAAGATTCTCAACAACTCTTTGAACAAAATAACAAACTTCACCCAATCCACTTTTAGTACCATCAGAATCATCCAAGAGGAACTTTTTCTACATCTTCGGCATCAGCTAAGACATAGTACACAAATGAGAAATACTTACAAACAAAGAATAGCACAGTGCCCAAAAAATAAACCACAAACACAGTCTGCTGCTTTTGCAAGCATACAGAAGACCACAGCAACACAAACAGCTAAAATGTTCTTACCTGTGTCTAGAATGACCTTCAGTTCTTGATCAGGAAGGTTTACATAGTTCTTGAGCTTTTCCTGAACAGTGTTGAGCTCGCTGAATTCCTTCACATTGAAAGCAAATGATGGATTGTGAGAGATGGCCTCAATCTGTTTAGGGTCTGCATTTTTCACTCCAACACCAAAAGGAACAACTCCCTCAGTCTTTAGAGCAACTGCGGGTTCTCTGACACTGTCTCTAGATCTTCCCCCAGTCAAAACTATCAAAAATTGGGGAACATTGTTACCGGCCCGACCACCATTTGCTGGTGACAAAATGGTGTTTTTCATGAAAGTCAAGGCAGCTCCAGTGTTTAAACTTCTGCCACCTGCCGGAGTGAGTCCACTTACAGCTCTCAGCACCTCATCTTTGGTTTGGTAAGTGTTCAAGTAGAAGTATGGACTTGGTCGCTCACTATGCTGGACCAAAGAAACTCGTACTTTATCAAAGCTTATATCCAGAGGCTCAATGACTTTGGTAATGAAGTCACGGATATAGGGAAAGTCACTTCTCACATCATCAGAGCCATCAATTAAAAATGCAACATCCCTTTCTCCACCAGAGGGACCTGGTTGTTCAGTCACTGTGAAAGATTTTAAAAAGAGAGAATGTGAAATACCAAAAAAAAGAAATATCTACAACACATCTACAACATAAAAGCTAGATTGTACATTTCAGCAATGCATATTACTAATCAAAATTTAAGTTTTTATATATTTACGGTAGGAAATTTACAAAATATCTTCATGGAACATGATCTTTACTCAATATCCTAATGATTTTTGACATAATCCTAATGAATTTGACATATATATATATATATATATATATATATATATATATATATATATATATATATATATATATATATAATTTTGACCCATACACTGTTTTTTTAATGTTGGCTATTGCTAATAATGTGGTCCATGGTCACATATGATGTATTCTTGAACTTTATAGTTTTTCATCACCTCAATTAATTAATTAATACATTTCTATGAAAAGGTGCTTCAGCTCACCTTCTACAGTATCGGTCGTCCCAACAACAGTGACCAGTGGTGACATAATTTCATCCACAACACTTGACAAGTCAGCAAAATTTCTTCTGTAGTAAGCCAAATCCTCTACGAAAGCAACAGTTTTCAGGAAACGATCTTCCACTTGGCCAGCTCCAACAGCAAAAGTCAAAACACCCTCTAAAGCTACACGGTCTGCAATCCTCTTGACCTCATCTTGAGATGGTCCTCCAGTTATTAAAACCAGGACCTGCTGGATCCCCTCTCTCCTACGAGACCCTACTGCAGGCTGGAAGTGGTTGGTTAGTGCATATTGTAGGGCTGCACCAGTGTTCAATGCACGTCCTCCCTTCAATCTCAGCTGAGCGATGGCAGACAGCACATCCTGTTTGGTTTTGTGAGTGTTCAGAAAAAACTCTGTATGCTGCGTTTCAGCAAACTGCATTAGTCCGATGCGCACTCGCTCAGGTCGAACATCTAGTCTGTTCACCACTTCGGTAATGAACTCCAGTACAGATTGCAGGTTATTTCCAACATAGTTAGATCCATCGACCAAGAAGACAATGTCTCGGACAATTCTTTGGGTGTGGACTGTAGTATAATCCACAACTGGGTCTAGAAGATTTTACATAACCACAATTTTAGATATCTTAGTATCATTTAAATGAAGTTCCAGAATTTCAATACAGTATGTGCTATAAGACAGTATCAATGGGCAAAATCTATCTATCTATCTATCTATCTATCTATCTATCTATCTATCTATCTATCTATCTATCTATCTATCTATCTATCTATCTATCTATCTATCTATCTGTCTGTCTGTCTGTCTGTCTGTCTGTCTGTCTGTCTGTCTGTCTATCTATCTATCTATCTATCTATCTATCTACATACATAATTAATACTTATGAACAAAACAATCAGTTTTTATAAACAAAATGAGCATTTTTGAACTCTAAATATTACCTGGTTCAGTTGGAATCTCTTTTACAACAAAACCAGCCAATGTAGAGAGAGGGGAGATAATTTCTTTGGGGTTGCGCAGCAATACCTTAAAGTCCTTCAGCATGAAAACAACACTGTCATCAATCGCTATTTGCTGGAGCTCAGCTTCATTTGCAGCCTTTAATCCTGCAGCCAAAGTCAGAACACCCATTTGACGAAGATCATCAGCCGGTTGTTGGACACTGTCTTTGGATTTTTTACTGGTTAGGAGCAATACAAGCTGTGGCACTTGATCATCAATGCGGCTCCCACTCTCAGCTGTGAGCATGTTGGTCCTCACAAAATTCAAGGCAGCACCAATGTTGACTTCATTCGAAGGTTTGGGTTTTATTCTTGCGAGGGCAGAGATTAGTGATTCCTTTGAACTGAATGAGTTGAGGTTGATCTCCATTCTTGGGGTGGTGGAAAACATGGCCACTCCAACCTGCACCTGATCAGGACCAATTGGCATGGTGTCAATAAACCTTTTGATGAATTCTCGCACTGCATTGATTACGACAGTACCCATGCTACTGTCAATGAGGAAAATTATATCTCTCTTCCCAACAGCCAAAGCTAAAAGAGGAGAAAAAAGGAGAATTCTGTTTAGTCCTTCTGCAAATTCTGACCAAAATCAGGCAACCTATGAAACAGTTAGCTCTCATCATTTATCTCATCTTAAAAATTAAAGCTTGAAGGTTTTTACAGTTACAATGTATTACAGTTTTTCTCAGTCACTTTGGTGCATTTCTCAAATCAGAAATGAAATTCTCAAAACTACTTGTACAACCTCCACATCATCTAGTCATTTATACACATCATAAAACCAGTTTCTCATTCTTTTGAACAAGTTGCGATTGCTTTTGTACATTCATGCAATTGATTACGCACATTTATCTGCGGTTTCCTACATTATCAGTTGCTAATGTCATGTCCCTCAAAATTTATTATATAGTTTTCTGTGCAATAGTCTTACCGCTCAAAACATCTAGTCTTTAGTTCATCGTATAAGTCATTAAATGCAAAATGGTTAGTTGGTCTAGTTGTCATAAACTGCCAAGCACACTTTTTATTTTTATTTTTACAAATTATTATTAGACTTTTTGTCAATTTGGCATGAATTGTGCAAGTAAATCTTTACTAATGAAGAGAATGTAGATGACAAACCAATGATAAACCATTTCTCTGAAACAGCTCAAAGGTTCATCGCATGACTCTTCAGTTAGAAAGCATATATTGTATAGACAGAGGACAACACAAGAGTTACACATTCTGACAATTGATTTATTTTCATCATTGTGCCCAAATTTCTTTTTCCTTTTCTATATCACAATGACATTGTAAAGGTTTTTTTTGTTTGTTTTTAGTTTTTTTTTTGGGGGGGGGGGGGGGGGTGTCAGACCACTAGTAAAGGTGTAACTGGGAATTCTATCCAGTCTCTTTCAATCAATATCCCACATACATTGACTGTTTTATCCGTAAATTATGACACAAGGACTTGTCATTCTGATGGCACTGATATCTTCATTGACACAGATATTTATTTTTGAGAGATGAACTAAGGATTTTGAGCAAGAGACTGGCTTTTGCAGGTAATCCATGGTGTTTTGCTATTTGTATGAGTTGTTTTGAGAAATGCACTTACTGTTTTGCAAATCTCAAGGATGATTCGAGATGATTCAAATGTACCAAAGCGACTGAGAAAAACTGTAACTAACACCAATCTTTTTACTTGACATAAAGATTGCATAGATTAATCATATACTGTATGTAGTAAAACAATGTAAATTAATTCATTTCATATGGACATTTGGCATGACCAAAATCTTATACAAAGCTGTGCTACACTTTTGATTTAGTGTAAATATTGTATTTTAGAGAAAACAAAATCCATGACTAGAACAGAGAACCACAAAACTTGTTTTTTATCATCAGCAAACAGCATATGTTGTTTACAGCATTGGTTTTTAATCCTGGTCCTGGCGACCCAACACTCTGCACATTTTGTATGTCTCATCTGACACACTCTGCGCTGTTCATGGAGTTCTAACCTGATTGCCAGATGAACTGAATCAGGTGTTTTAAATAATTGAGACACAAAATGTACAGAGTGGTGGTCCACCTCCATGATGAGTACAGTTACTATTTCCCGTTCTTCAGTTTCACATGGAATCCCCCTCATACAGTATTACATACCTTCTGTGAAATCTGTTTCAATCACAATGGTGCGCTCTGCAACCCCATTAATGTATGGCAGTATCTTGTCACCAATGCTTGCCATTGCTCTGGCATCAGGAGCAGACAGAACAAAGCTTTTGTCTGTAGCAATAGCTTCCAGCTGGGCAGTAGCAGAATCACCCATAGCAATGCCAAATGTGTACACACTGGCCTGCATTAGGGCCCTACTGCCCTGATTAACATCATCAGTGGACTCCCCAGCACTGATCACCACCAGCATCTGGGGTACCTCCTCCTCTGCCCTGCTTCCTGCATCTTGGCCCAATACACTGTCTGCCACCTCCATCAAAGCAGCCCCCAGGTTTGCCTCATAACCGCCAGGGTACTTAAGCCCCTGGATAGCACTGAGAACACTCTCTTTGTTGTCATAGCTTTTGAGATAGAACTGAATTTCAGGGACGGCACCATAAACCACGAGGGCTACACGGATTGCATCCCTGCCAATGGTAAGTCCCTCAATCAACTGGACCACCATATCACGGACGAGGGGGAAGTTGGCAGCTCCAATGCTCTCTGATCCATCAATTAAGAGTACAAGGTTGGCTGTCGAAGGGGCTTTGAAGGAGAAGTGGAGAGAGGACAGAGAGACAAAGAAAATATAATGCAAAATGTGTGGGTTTAAAAAAGGAAAGAGGGAGGGTGAAAGGGGAGAGGTGCAAGCACAAAACATGATCATGGATAATTACAATCCATCATTAAAACACAACACAAACAAATTATACTGCATGTCTGCTGAAACAAGGAAGATGCTTTGCAACTTTCTCATTTTCATACTCTAAATAGTGTGGGTTTTATTGTACAATGTATTTAATTGTAATGTGTGAGCAATTGTGTGTACATAATGAAGTTTCTGTACTGTATATGTGTTTGGGCCCCTCTAGAGGCTGCCTGGGCAATTCAATCTTTTCATCTTCTTGTGTCCAGTCAGACCATGCAGACTCATGTTACAGTATTCAGTGATAACAGCACCAGTCATGACCCTTCTGTCTCATCTTTGGACCTTCATAAATATGTTTATTGTCACTTCTTTACTGGCATTTTTCGCACAGTTTTATTTCTTATGATAACAGTATCTATCTACTGAAACTGAAATATTGAAAGGTTTATCCCATTTTTAATAGCCAATAAGCTTTATGTCAAAAATATGAGCCATGATTTACTCCCTGATAATCGACTGCATGTGATATTAAGGGGAGGGACATTAATGTTCTAGACAGCATCTGATGCAAACATGTCTGTAGTATAGAATGAGTCATCCATGCTTTTAGCTTTATTTTCTAGAAGAGAGAGGCTGTCATTTTAAAATGAATACAGTAATCTGCTAAAAGTGCAGTTTGTCATCATTGTAGCACACTACAAAATACCAAGGCACAAAACTTTTAACTTTAATTTATGAGGTCTTAAATATTTTAATTCAGTTAAATATGCCCTTTGTTTAGTAAATAATTCAAAGATGAGAACATATGGATTCATCACTGTATCAAATGTGGAGGAACACTTTTTCTACTTAAATGGTTACACTGTGAAGACATAAACACATAAGACATTAAGCTCTCAAGACATAAGCTGTGCGGGATGGTTAGCCATCAACAGCTGCTGATGATTTCTAAAGTCTAAAATTGGTGATACCTTGTCATCTAAAGAATTTAGGTATCAATTTCTGAAGTGAATCTACCTTTTTCCAAGATTTTAGTGCAGGAATGGATGGATAAATAAGTGAATGGATGATGGCAGAGAGACAGAAAGACAGTTGGATGGATGTTGATAGATTTGAAATTCTGTTACATCTAAAATCCATCGTCTCACCGTGTCAAAAAACAGCACAAGAGGCATCCCAGCATGCAGAAAATGTTACTGTGACCAAACTAGTCATGTTAACAGTGGGGGAATTGTTAATTGGGTCATTTCTAGTTTCATTTTTCATGAATTATCCATAGTCAATATTAACTGGTTGTGGCCGTTCCCGACGCTGACAGTAGCTCTGGAGACCCTTCAGGGTTGTAGCTTAAAATTCAATTATCCTTTGAATTGTTTTTGTTCATTAGGGGTTCTGAACAAACTACATCAAACTATAACTGAAGGGATTCAAACTATGTAAATCAGTAAACTGTAATTAAACTTATTATTTAACAATAGAGCTTTGCAAAGCACAAGATACCAAATTTTAAAGTCACTTCCTGGTCAAGGGTACGTAGCACAGTAAAATGAACATGTTTTCTCCCATATCATGATGTTTACTTCTCAAAGAAGGCTGGAGAGGCAAAATTAATGAATATAATTTTTTATATACGTATAAAAAAAAATGGACTAAACTTACCATCCTGAGCTTCAAGATTTGGGAATAGGCCAAAAACCATTACACCCCAGAGGACAAACAGCAGTAACCGGCTCTTCCCCATTGTCCACAAAAGCGATGGAACAGATGGCTGGAAAAAAAAAAAAAACACCTGCTTTTAAGTTTTTGGGAAAATGAACAGCATACACACACACACACACACACATATATATATATATATATATATATATATATATATATATATATATATATATATATATATATATATATATATATGCAAATTCTCACAGAACATCCCTTTATTTCAGTTAAACTTACTTGCAATGGCACAAACACATATGACAGCTGTTCATCACTTCTGACATTCATTGAAATACCTCTGGACTGTTTATGCTTATTTTTAGAAGGAGAGGAAAAGTTTTGGCGGCACAGTGAGGTTTATTTGTCCTGTGTCTACCCCGTGAGCCAAATCCACACAGCTGTCAGATTTCAGGATTTTAGAAAGGTTTTCTTCCCACATCAATGTTCCTCACTTGCCAGTAAAAACCACTAAGCATTACGCAGTCCACACACACACAAAGAGAAAACACATCTAGAGTACTGGACTTAACCCCCCCCCCCCCCCCCCAACGAGAGGAGAAAAAAAGGACACAAATAATCAGTGAGGAACTCATAGCTCAACAGTACACAGACAAAACATAATCATTGCTCATGAATTTAAATTATTAACCTAATTCTTACCATTCTTGACAGTACTGCAGCTGTTACCTGGATGAGAATTAAATTAGGACAACATTAAATCTAAATAATTTAACTTTTTTTTATATGTATATAATGTATATGTTTATTTATTATATACATATATATTTATGATTAATATAAATTATAAATTAATAAATAGGGTCTAACATTAATTATAATATAATATATTAATTAATTTGTCTAATAATGTCTTAAAATATAACGTTTATCATGCTATAAAAGACTATCCAAATTTTAATAACACAATTAGGTTATACCTTTAGAAACACAGATCTGTCTGTCACTGTAAAGGTATGGTTCACCCAAAAATGAAAATTCTGCCATAATTCACCGAGGTTGTTTTAAGTCTGCATTAATTTTTTTCTTCTGCTGAACACAAAGGAAGATAGTTTGAATGTGGGTATCTAAACAGCTGCTGGTCCTCGGTCACTTCTACAGTATGCTATCATTGGGGACCAGAAAGGTCCATGTGCGTTTTGATTATTTTATTTCCTATTTAGAATACAATAACAAGAAATGGAAAAATATCCGCATGTTTATTCGTTTTACGTTTAGTTTAACAAAGAGAAAATTAGATTTTGGTTCGATTTCTCATTTTTTGTTTGAGGTTTACAAATCGGTTTATGGCTTCAATATTTCATTCGCACTTGTGGGCGGCGCTGAAGTGCTCCTTTAACCTGATTGGTCAAATCGCTCTGCCTTCAGCACAGCCTTTTCATTCTTTCAGACAGAATAAGAGTCAGTACGAGTGTGGCTCTGTAATGACTAAAACCACAGCTCACTGTTAATTAGCATAATATTTGAATCAGATATTGCTGGACATATAATTCATACTGCTGCGACTTGCAAGTGACCACTTTAAATTATTTCTAGGTTATAGTATTGTATGAATATTGTCCCACTGATAAATAGAGTACAAATAGTTCTGTCTCCTTGGATAAAAGTGAAGTGGAATAAAAATATCAGTCAATAATAGACTGAACAGTTTCATGATAATATGTCTGTTATATTTAAGTCAAAAGGTACTAAATAGGTGTGTGACATTAATAAATAATTGCGAAAATTAATAAAGTTACATTTATGAAATAAATTATAAATAATGTTTAAATTTATGAATGTAAGCATGTGTAGCCAACTCCAACTCAGTTCACATGAAAAGAATGAGATAGAAAAGAGAGAAGATAGAATCAGTGAATGCACCTTACTGACAAATATTAACAGGGTTTGGGGCAAATAAATCCCTATTTTTCATGCCTTATAATTTTATTAGTTTTATTACATACTTGGTTGATGTTTCTCTTATAGTCTACTTTGTTGGGTTTGAACATGGTTCTCCAGCTTCAGGACTGGGTTTTAGATCTATAAATTAATTTTGTACAGTGATAAAATCAAATTTTCCGTTTGTTGAACTAAAAGAAAAAAAACGAGCCATTTTCCCCATTTCTTTTTATTGCATTCTAAATGAAATTATCCAAATGTACATGGACCCTGAAACTGTTTGGTTACCCACATTCTTCAAAGAATTTTCTTTTATGTTCAACAGACGAAAAAAATTATAACAGGTTTGGAACAACTTGTGGGAGTTTGAATGAAATTTTTATTTTTTGGTGAACTATCCCTTTAGTCAGACAGTCCATGGTCCTCCGTGAGCAAATGCTTCTCTGCAAGCCACGCATTCATCATTAGTTGCTGGACATACACATTGATAACCTTCTTAGCAGTCTTGTCTTCAAAGGGCAGACGTGAGGCGGCGCGCAGGTTTAGAGCGAGCGGCGCGCGTTTTGTAGACTCCATCATTGCCATGGAAACAAAGACAGCAATTTCTAAAGTTAAGCTAAACTTTTCTAACGTCAATAGCAGTTGAGGAGGATAAAAACAACTGCAATTGTTCATCTAGGTGTCAACTATAATGCACCATTTTTATTTATTTATTAAAATAAACTGTAAATCATATGTAAAATATTTTAAAACGTGAACCAACAAAAAGCCAATGCATTATAAAAATCTAAAAAATTAAAACTCCAATACATATTTATGTAATTTAATATAATAATTGATTAATAATAGTTGTTTAAATTAATATAATAATTGATACTTTTGACGCTTCCCTTTTCTTAAAAATAGTTTAAAGGCTGAAATCTGAAGTGCAGGTCTTTAAACCTCTTAAAATTTTATTTTAAAACTCCTGCAGTTACCCGGTTATTTTATGGTACAATTTGGAATATTTATTTATTTATTTTAATAAACCCTTTTTAACTGTCCCCTTGCATTGTTTTGAGAATGTTCTGTTGGCCACTAATAAAAAAAGGGCCTCTGTATATTTGTTTGTTGCAGATTTAGAGACAATGCAATTGAGATGTTTATTTATTTAGGTGATATTGCTGTCAATCGACAACACAGTTTCCTTTCTGAATGAGCATAACTGCACAAGTTTAAGTTAATAAAATCTTTAAAAACAAATTGCATTAATTATACTTTAAATTCCTTCAATAAAAACAAAATTGAGTAAGATGATGTAAAAGGTGTGTGGACGTGGATTAGTAAGGCCCCTTGGTATAAAGGAGAAAAAATGCTGGCCCTCGTCACTATCAAAGTTGCCCATCCCTGCTATTTACTACTTTGCATTGTCTTTTTCTGACATGAATATTCCATTCAATCATAATGAGACAACATTTGAGAGAGAGGCCTATTGAGTAAGAAAATATGAAACCACCAATAAGGTGATAAGTCTGATTAACATGGCACACACATGAGTCACGACACACACACATACACACACACATACACACACACACACACACACACACACACACACACACACACACACACACACACACACACACACACACACACACACACACAGAGAGAGAGAGAGACATGTGAATACTCAAATTTAAGAATTTTGTTGTTTTGCGTTCTTCTCTTTTTATATAGATTTTAAGTATTTTAGTTCAAATAATAATATTTTTTTTATTCCCCTGATGAAAAAAAAAAAGAAACCATCACATAATTTGTAATGGTTTTACTGGTTATAATGAAATTTGTATTGGTTTTAATAAAAACTGTAATGGTGCCTTTTGGTCTCTAATATTAATTGGTGGCTTTTTTTAAAACCACTAAATCCTAATTTTATAGGATACCATTATTTACTAGTTTTAATGGTTAAGAGTTGATGGTTTGTAGTGGTATTTGTAGTGGAAATCTTTAGAATTTCTGTAATGGTTTATGGTCTATTGTTTTTGTCAGCAGGGTCACCATGGGTTTTGAGATGTTATTTGCTATAAATGTGACTGGATTGCTGTAATATTGTGAGATAGTAGCAACTGTTTGTAATAATATATCAATAATATTTGTTTAGAGGTCGAGAGATAGAGAGTTCCTTACACAAAATTACATTATGAGTTGAAGTTGTTTCGGTTGGCATTTATTTCATTTGGATGCAGGAAATTATTTTTTAAATCATTTTCAAATTTCAGCACACAATGGTGTTACATTTAAATGTATTACAAGTAAATTTATGATAGTTAATGTAACATGACATGTAAAATGTTCAGTGTTTTAATGCCCAAGCAACAGTAATGGGATGAAAAACATATGTTTGTAACAACCTCAGTCTAAATGCCCTATAAGCACCAAATGAGCAATACAAGGTGTCTCAACGTTGTCCCCTAGTGTTTTAAATGGGGATAACTCCTTCTCCTTGTCAGTCTTTCTCAAAGCTCACCCAACAGAGGAATTATAATGCTCACACTCTCAAAAAAACATGTGTACAAATTTTAACTTTAACTTGTCACTGGAGCAGTACTATCGAATGTACACCTTATCTTCCCCTAAAGGGTAAATATCAGTACCCTACAATTCTGTGCATGTTTGTGGTGACAGTTAAATGTTTGCCTATGTGTATGCAAGTCAAGTGAAAGTAATGCAACAGATTTAAAATTTCTGATGTTTTCAAGGGTCCACATTTGGTTCTGCTTCACTTAAATGTAATGCCTCAGCTCTAACTCTCCCAGCATTCTTTGTCCATCTGGCAAAGACAGTGGAAAAAGTGTTTCACATCACCCTGTCTTTACAGTGCAATTTTAATAGTGTCTATAGTGGTAGAAAAGTGCAACAAAGCTTCCTGACATGTTCTGCTTCTTGCTTCTGTTTAAACAAGCTCACAATCAATATTATTCTCATCCGGGTTGATTATCATCTTGATGAAAACAGAAATCGGCATCACAACTAAACCAGACAATTAAGATGAAAATTCTGGAATATATCCTTCTAGAAAAATGTTTATTTTACACTTTTACTTAACAGAATCATTGAGGTTATGTGTAACCATATCACAAACACATGAATGCATACAGCAACAATGGTCTCAAAATCATTTTTGCTAAATTGTTCACTCTTAACACACACTTAACACAGAGCCCCTCCTCATCTATTATAAGAGCACTTTGCTCTGCCTCTTCTCAAATGCCTCATCCAGTGCTGCAAGTCGCTTTGCCAAAGCTTTGAAATTTAGTGTACCCTGTGAATTCTTAATTTTAAAACTATAATTAAGAAGTAAAACTGCCTACACTTTGTGTATGTTGAAATTTTACACAAACAAACCAAACTTTATAGGGTAAAAAGGGTGCATACATGGCAAATTTTAAAAAAATGGATTTTAGCATAAATTTTTTAGAATGCATGCATCCAAATACACCAAAACCCACAGCATTTTTATGATCTCACTCATGCTTCTCTTACAAAGACATTTGGATGACTCATATATAACCAAGCAACTTACCTCTGGAATAAAGAATGCAGAGCTCTATATTCCGCAACCTTTCAATGAAATTTCAAATAACTGCAAAAAGACAACTCTTAGGTCATTATCTTCCTGGTATTTTCCTTCTGAGAACTGTTCTGGATGGGTTAGACAGAGATGAAACTGATAAGCTCATGAACCAGAGCTCTGCTGTGAGTCTCTTGTCCGTTGAGCTGACTGTGTGCTCTCCAGAGGAGCAGTGTCACTCACTCCAGCCTGGGACAGAACACACAACTCAGATAATCCTGGAGAAAAGCCACCCAATTTTTCCACGCCTCCTACTTTACTCCACATAGAGGAGAAGGAAAAAGAACAAAGAGGGGAAAAAAGAGAGTAAGAGAGTCATAAATGAGAAACAGACCCAATTCTGTATTTGGTATGGCTGTTCTTTATTAGGAAGGTGATGTAACAAGCCAAAGCAATTTTTTTCTCCTTATACTTCTCCAACTCAAATTTTATCCTTGGCTACCCACTGAAGGAATAATCACAAGCACAATATATGAACATTCTTGCAAGCTTCTTTAACATATATGTATATATATACAGGTGCATCTCAATGAACTAGAATGTTGTGGAAAAGTTAATTTATTTCAGTAATTCAACTCAAGTTGTGAGACTCGTAAATTCAATGCACACAGAGTGAAGTAGTTTAAGTCTTAGGTTCTTTAAATTGTGATGATTTTGGAACACATTTAACAAAAAACCACCAATTCAACAAATTAGAATATGGTGACATGCCAATCAGCTGATCAACTCAAAACACCTGCAAAGGTTTCCTGACTCTTCTAAATGGTCTCTCAGTTTGGTTTACTAGGCTACACAATCATGGGGAAGACTGCTGATCTGACAGTTGTCCATAAGACAATCATTGACTCCCTCCACAAGGAGGGTAAGCCACAAACATTCATTGCCAGAGAAGCTGGCTGTTCACAGAGTGCTGTATCCAAGCATGTTAACAGAAAGTTGAGTGGAAGGAAAAAGTGTGGAAGAAACAGATGTACAACCAACTGAGAGAACCGCAGCTTTATGAGGATTGTCAAGAAAAATCGATTCAAAAATTTGAGTGAAGAAATGAGTGAATTTTACAAGGAATGGACTGAGGCTGGGGTCAAGGCATCAATCATCATTTGTCTTTGTGTGAGAAATAATATTTTCAGATTAGCTGCTATAGAAGACAAACTGAAACTCTGAGTGCAGAGACAAGCAAAGGAATAGTAAGTATATTTTAATATCATATCACCTCTGTTTGTAGAGATTTTTGAATCAGGCCTGATAGAGGGTGATTCAGTCAGTATGTCCTGCTGTTGGGCTTCTTCTAATCTTTTGTTCAGTGTAACTCATAGAGTGCTGTACAGTGACGAGAGACAAGAGGATAAGAATGGACACACATGTGTCAAGCTTAATGAGGATATTGTCAAAAGGTAAACCGAGAAGTTAACAAAATTCTAATGAATATCAATGTAAATTATAATACATATATTCAATCAAGGATGCAAAACTGTTATTGGCTAATTTTATATAATTTCACAGATCCTGTGATAAAGCAGTCTTCAAATACTACCGTGTCTGAATTGCAAGCACTTGGTTGCAGAACATGCCAGTCGTAGACAAAGAAGTGACTTCATCCCACCGGCTCCCCCTTGGTCAGTCGTCACTCTACTTCTCCCAGAGACATGCAGGGCATCTGCTGCGCTCCAACCCTCCACCTCTTTGGCTTCAGTGAGTTTTTCCCATCGGGTACACCGCAGTCCTCTGTCACACCGTCAACGCCCCAGTCCTCGGGTACTCTGGCTCCACCGACAATGCTCGTTGCTGTGGCTGTGCCCAGGTCTCTGGAAACTGCAACAATGTTTAGATCCATCGCCCCTCTGTCTGTGTCTTCGGATTCACCAGCTCAGTCTCAATCAGTCAGAAGCCACCCCATCTACATCTTGGGTCCTCACTTCGACTCCACCATGTGTTGGCCACCAGGGCATCATTGTCATCCTCCCATCACCATCCATTCGCCACATCCTGCCATCATCCCTGCACTTTTGCCTCTCACCATCACTAAGCCATCTCCTCGTCCACCTCCATCCCTCCCTATTCTGTTGCTTAAACTTTATAATCTTCAGTCTTTGCACACATGCAGCTATTCACTTCTGCACTTTGTTTTTCAGTCCATTTTTATTTTTGTTTTTCCTTTAAAAAATTGCATTGTAATTTTTATGTATTCATTGATGTAAAAATATTTCAGTCTTTTTTTCATTTATTATGTTTTTTTTATAATGTATTAAAATGTACTTGTATGTTTGTAGTAATACAAATACTATAAATGTACTCATATTTCAAGTGCATTTGTAATACATTTAATAGTATGTATTGTTTTTCACCAAGGTATGCTGCTGTACGTAATGTATTTTATGAATATTTGTAATGTACACAATATATAATACATTAAAGTTTTCTAGATATGAAAGTGTGTACGTGTGTGTATATATACTGAAAAAAACAGCTTTATAATAAACTATTAGTGTAATGCTAATTAATTTCTATTGAACCGATATACAATCAAAATGTATTTGAAGCCCATTAAAAAGATGCTTCAAATATACCCTAATTGTAGTTCATGAAGTATTAAAAGAAATACACTTAAATTGCACTAAGTATACTTAAAGTGGTTCCATTTTAACACAATTTCAATATATTAAATATGTTGTAAATAGGTTTAACTTAAACATCTTGAAATACACTTAATAAACTTAAGGTTGTTGCAAAATAATACATGAATATAAAAAGCATATTTTATCATATAAAATATATGCATATATAAATGGGTTACATAGTATATCTTATAGCAATTATTATTATTTTTTGTTATTATTATTATTTACGTTTAAAAGCTTGCTTAATTCACTATTTGTGCTTAAAATTAGTCCTTGGTTCAGAAAAAAAGAGTAGCATTAAAAAATAATAATAATAATATAAACAAATAAACTTGAAATGCATTGAAGCTCGTTAAAATAATGAAGATATATATTGCAGTAGGTATGCTCACACACTCTTTTAATAAAATAATTGGGGTTAAGGCAATGAAAAAAAGGCAGTGTTCTAGGACCTACATTTTAAATCTATGTCTCAGACACTTCATCTTTAGTGCATTTAGACTCAGTTAATTAGAAGATATCAATGGAATAGAAAGAGCATATGGTTTGTTTCGTATATTTCTTAAAGCAGCAAAATGGTACTAAAAGTTAAAACATAATGGTTTGGGTTTTATCGTGGTTTTGGTGCACTGGACTGATCTGAGTGTTGGAAATATTGCAACATTTTAAGGTTTTTTCATGGTGGGTTTAATGGTGGGATTAAACCACCATTTACATTTTCATGGAAAGTTATTTGCGGTCCAAGAGTTTCCATGGGTAACCAGATGGATATTATGGAGTTCAGTGGATTTCCCAAAACCTGATCAGAGTTTCCTCTGCTTTGCACAGAGGATGCTGACTCACAAACCGACCTCCTAGATGTAAAACTAGATGAAACTAGAGTGATGTATGGTTATCTTTTGGGCCTTTTCTCCATTTTTATTTTAAAAGAGCAGAGGGAAGACAGAAGAAGAAGACATTATGTGAGCCAGACCCAAAATCATTTGAGTTTGAATCAGCATGTTTGTGCGCATACTTTTGGTAAAGTTTTTTCCACAACGAATGCCAATAGCCAAATGCTTCCTAGTCTGTTCTGTTCTTTTCTGCTGTAAATATTGCATTTTGTCTAAATCTTTAATCAGCATTTTTTGTCATTAGTATTCTGCATTCTACTTTTTGAGGAAGTAAACATACACGCACAATTGCAATAACAATGTACATTTATTTATATAGCTAAATGCTATAATTAATAATATTATAAAAATATATTAATTAAATTATGAAAATCAAGATCCATTAATGGTAGCAGTTGTTTGACCATTCTGCTGCTACACTGACAAGGAGTCTGGAATTAAGTCTTTGGTTCTGTATTATTATAGACGGAAAGAACCATTGAAAATAAAAAGCATTGCCAAACATTTGCAAACACCTAGCTTGTTTACCAAGCAGTGTTGGCTTGCACCTTTAAATTTACAAGTGTTCTTCCAGCTAAGAATTACTTTCAGTGTACTCTGAAATCTACTAACTCTTTTCAATGTTAAAACATCAAAAAGGTTTCTAAGCAAAAATATGAAGCTACACATTCAGCAAGTTTCACTTACTTTACTCTGAGAGTCTAAATCACTTTTTCTTTAACATGAGCTATGGTTTTCTATCGTTTTACACAAGGCCAGGTGGGCACAGACCCTGCAGTAAAGATGATTCCCAGATGGCAGATTAGTTCCAGCTGGACAGCTGAGCAACACAAACTACAAACTCAGTTGAAGTTTATTCTTAAAGGAACTGCTAGACTATAATGCACCTAAAATGAATTCAAAATCATTATAAATAACATACACATTCACATATTATTTATCCAACCATTCATTTATATTCTGTTTTACTATTTATAGCAGCACTTTTAGTGAACCAAAACATCTAAAAGACTGAGGCAGAGGTTCAAAAAGGATTCAGATGTTCTAAAGGGTGACCCTATAGCAGGGGCGGACTGGCCATCTGGAGCACCGGGACTTTTCCCGGTGGGCCGCTAGCCAATGTGGGCCGGCCCACCCGGTACACAAATATATATATATATATATATATATATATGATTTTTTTTTTTTTTTTAATTGACGGAAATCATAATATTACATCTCTTTTCTACGCAAATGGATGAGTGAGTCGATCGCGCAGCCAACAAGCGCGTTTTCGTCTAATTTAGAGAGAGACAGATTCATCTGGTAATTTCTCTGAGCAGCAGGCCACTGTATACGTTCACTTAAAACATAACCGACTGTGTTTACGAGAATACTTGCAGAGACAATTATTTTGAAATAATTGTGTGTGTATTTGTTCATTCAGAAGTTACGATACCCAAAAGATGAATTAATTCTTTGTACGCGCATTGTCTGAAATGCTGCTCACAGCGCGTGCTTTGAACGAGTGCGCGCAAGCTTCGAACGCGCGCAAATTGTTTAAAAAAGTTGAATCAGCAAGATTTAGAAACAAGTGAAAACGATCAACTACGATACATTTCACCCCTCCAAGCGAGTGAACAACGCGAATTTTAAATCGCTATTCACGATAGCCCGCCGGGAAGAGCAGTGATACATTTTGGAGCCCGACTGCAAAACACAATAGCCCCTGGACGTCGGGCTAGCGATTTTGCGAGCCCTGCACCTCAGATCTATCCAGTTTGTGAACCCCTGGTTTCCACAATGTTTTCGTTAAACAAAATAAATGATTATTTTAAAAGATTTACTCAAGAGAATAATCTGTTCACGAATCGGATCATGAACTTATATTACCGCATATTCATGCATCTGTTAACTGAATGCAAAGTGTGAGTTCTAGGAGAATGTTTGTCTCGTGATGAACATGTATCGCTCACTAGGAGTCGCTAAATGAACAGCTGCAGCACGCAGGTTATCTTTTTTTTTTTTTTTTTTTTTTCAATGGAGGATCAGTTGCCCTATTGGTTAAAATCCCCAAACAGTATACTTAAATATCAAATAAATAAATTACATCAAAACAGGGGCGTTTGCGTTTTGATGTGGTGGGCTGCTGTGGGCCAGAAAGTCCAGGGCCACTTTTTGGTCCCAGTCCGCCCCTGCCCTATAGGATTCTAAACAAAGTGTCTGCAAGACAGAATGTTCACGTAGATCGCAGCTGATCATCTGATTGTGCTGGTTTCCAAACTCTCTATCTCTCACATTTCTGTAAGAAGTCTCTAAACCAGATGAAATGGATTTTCAGAGATGTTTGGCAGCTGTGCACAGCGTGTGGAAAACACATTTCTAAAATCCCCCTTTCACCATATTTTTTCCCTTTTCTTTCTCTGGACAGTTTTTCAGGTGTATTTCTGTTTTGAATTTGACTTCAGCATTTTAAAGATTCTTCTTGTGGTGCTGCAGCCTAAAGACAAAAAAGCTGGCACCAAACAAATCATCCAAAACTTTAAACTTTCAAATACATCACAGTTTAAAATTACATTAAATGCAATTAGTTGAACTTTTGAGTGATGTTTATGAACAACTTAAATGGAACTTTAGTATAATTTATATGTACTTTAAATTCCTAAACCCTAAATATTGCCAGCACAGAAAACATCATTATGTATGATTTATAAGCCTGTTTCCTTATTGGGGACCTAAAATTATCCACCAGGTCAAAATTTACCGGTATTACTTGTGGGGTCATTTTGTCCCCACAATGTATAGAATTACCAACACACACACACACACACACACACACACACACACACACACACACACACACACACACACACACACACACACACACACACACACACACACACACACACACACACACACACACACACACACTTAATGCAAAACAATTCAGAAAAAGTATTATTCAATGAACAACAAATGAGACCTTATTGCAAAACATTACCGATCTGTGTTACTTATACCCCCAGTTTAACAGACAAGGCTTAAGCCTATAGTCTCAGACTAAAATGTAATTCTGAGCTGTTTCAACTGAAAGAAACTTGCACTGACTCATCATATAATATATCAGTACCTTTGTTTTGTCTCAAGATTGTCTCTTCGGAACACAAATTAAGATATTTTTGATAAATTCAGACAGCTCTTTGACCCTGCCATAGACAGCAAGGGTACTACCACGATCAACTTCCAGAAACGTAGCAAGGAGATCGGTAAAATAATCCATGTGACATCAGGGATTCAACCGTAATATTACGAAGCTACAAGAATATTTTTTGTGTGCAAATTTTTTTTTAAATAAATAAATAGATAAATAACTTTATTCAGAAATTAGTCTCACCCTAGTGCCATTTTGGAGAGTATCCACTGAACACAAATAGCATATGCTATTCTGTGTCAGCTGTGCCATGCTTTGATTTGAACGAGAAGAACATCTGTGTGTTGCAGCGGACACAGAACAACATACGCTGTTTGCGTTCAGTGGATATTCTCCAAAATGGTGCTAGGGTGATGTGGAGGAGACGAATTATTGAATAAAGTGGAGTTGTTCTTTTTTAACTGACTAACAATCTGGAATAAAAAAATTTTGAATGTTAAAGTCCTTGCCCTTTTCTCAGCATGTATCAAATTCCCCATTCCAGCTGCCAACAGCAGCCGCAGTTTTAACCCTCCCCATAGCTTGTTGCTTCACTTGCTCACCAATCTAGCTGAACAATGATCTTGATTGAAATCTCACTGGGTGTCCCATACCGACAGTTGCAGTTTTAAAATTCTGAACCTAGTAACCATGACTACAACGCCGCATGACTAATGCCTACATTATTTATGGCTGGAAATGTAGTGAAACCGGGTGTGATGGAACTTTTAGAATGCACTGTGTGTTGAAAGGGAAGTGTTGAACATTTCCCTTTGAAAAAGACTGCTTTAAAATCATATTATTTTTTCCCCATGATGTTCAAATGCATTTAGGCTGGAAATGAGAATTTCCATGAATAAAATGAATCATGCCTAATGTATTTTGGGAAGCATCATTTTTTGGGCTTAACATTTTCCTCAACTCATGTCTAGTACAAACAGAAAGGTTTTTGTGTGAGTAAAGAGAGGAGTGGTACAGTAAAGAAACCACACTGGAGGAGTAGTGTTGTTCTTATGGTTAATCATCTGGGTGTCTTAAATAGCAAGTACAGTGAGGCTTTAGAAAAGGATGATGTGACACTTCACTCAAGGAGGAATGAGAGAGAAATGGAGTACAAGCAAAAGTCTTTAATCCAGAATCACAGGGATAATTCACAAAGGTAACACAGAACAACCAGCAAGGATGGACGACGTAGATGCGACAGAGAAGAGACACAAAGACAAGAACTTATAGATAATTGCAAAACATAGGTGCATAGAATGACTAATTGCAGCACACATGGGGAGGAAAAACACAATGAAATGAGTCCAGGGGCGTAACATAAGAGATACTCTGTGCTTTTCAAGATAAGCAAGCTTAGATTTATAAAAAAAATAAAAAAATAAATAACCTTGCTTATGCTCACTGATCCACTATTTCACAAATTAAGCAATATAACATGCCAGAAACGTGTTAATCACTACAATAATGATCCTATCCTAAACTCTGCTGTATTTGCTTATTTAAATCCAAATGGTGACTTTTTTTGGCCAGGCCGTGTACATTTTACACAGTAGTACTTTTTTGTATTCATCATAATAAAGATGCATTTTGAAGTGTGGTATTATTGTACGATTACCTTGCATTTCATAATCTAATCCACAAAACCCTTCACAATCAAATTCATATGATGCAAGATTGTTTAATTTAGACAGTACAGGAAAAGGTTCCAATGATGTGATGTGTCGATTTAAAAATAAAAATTGGAAAGAGGCATTGGAACCATAGTTTAATAGATAGAATAGATTGATAGTTGAATGTCATATTTAATTAAAATATTTGATTAATTTGTCAATTAACAACGCTGTGGAGGATAGACAAACAGTGGCTTCAGTGGGTCACACATCTTCAAAACATTTCCAGAGGGCACACAACTTCGGAAATTATGGGCTATGAAAATTAGATGCAGCCTTAGGACCTTATAATACAATACAACCCATTGAACAGACTATTATTTTACCTCTTTTGTACTGTGTATACAAAAATGAAAAATGCTATCTACCATGAGTTAACTTAGGACCACCGCAGCACTGCATTTCAGGACCCATTTAAAGATGTTATTTCTTTTCTTGACGGCAGATGGGGCTGTTCTTGCTAACTACCACTTTCTGCTGACAGTTCATTTTATATTTTATTTAGGCTCCTAAGCACAACATGAACTGTAACTGGGTTTTCTTACATGTTTATTTACATTTACTATATCTGGTACAAATAAATAGTATGATATAAATAACAGTGCATTCACCACAAATATCAGATTATATAAACCACATAGATCATCAATCAAACTCAATCTTATTAAGATAAAAGTCTGCACTTCCACTATATTTAAGTTTTATTCTTTATTCCTAATAGGGGAACAAACCAAGCTTCAGGGTGTGAGGCATTTTAGAAACTCACAGGTGGTAGATATTCCTTAGCCTTTTCTGAACATAGTTGTAGCTTGGGATTTGTCCTTTTCCCACAGTCATGAATAGATGCCCCTGTATTAAGAAAATGTGAATAGTTGAAACATTTTTCATGCATTGCAAAAGAATCTAACTTGGACAAACTAAATCAGAGTCACCAGCCTAGAATGATTTTTTTGTTTTTGTTTTTTTTCTGGATTAATTATAAAGTCACGTGTTAGGTGCTTTTCCCTTATTGGTCAGGCAAATGCAATAACTTGCTTTGAAAAGCAACAGTGTAAACACTTCTTCTGTAGAAAAATACCTTAAAATGTGTGAAACATAATTTTAACCTCTACTGAGGGGTATCTAAGTTGAATAACTATATGGAAATTTGCTAATCTTCCCTATGCAGAACATAAATACAGTAGCATGGACAAATAGACTAAGCTGTTCGATCACATCCCAGTTACATGACAGACTCAAAGCAAAAGGAACACTACGTTATTATATTTAAAAAACACACACACATAAAGGAAAGGAGTATCAGGGATTATTGTTTAAATCATAACTCAAATAAACTAATCCAACTGAATTCAATAATCAGTGCAGTGCAGGCAGACAGCCTATAGTGGTTATGTTGTTACTGGAGAAAGCTTATGTAATGCAAATAAAGATAATTGAAGTCTTGAAAACTGTGACCATTACGCAGAATTAAGCTGTGATTATGCTCTATTTTACAGCTTTTGCTGCAGCTAATTTACAAGATTAAATCAGATGTTGGTTCAACAAGAACTTTGAGGTGGGTTTAAATATTTCTGTGGCCCTTCCCAGCCCCACCGTTGACAGGACATGTGATAAACACTGCAGTTTGATTTTCTGCCTGAAAATGGTCAGCTGAAATCCCACGGGACTACCACAGCCTGCTGAATCAAGACCAGGTAAACATTTTTACCAGATACTAGTTATTAGGCTAAATAATGGCTAGACCTAAGAAGAGGTCCTATGTAAAATGTGTAAAATGATTACTTTTTTTTTGTCATTTGTATTTTGCAACAAATAGTTCTCTAAATCCTTAAATACCACTTACTTTAAGAAAAGCTTGCCATAGCTATGCATCAGTTAGTCTTTTTAGTCTTCTACTGTTATTTTTGAATGCCTAGAGGGCTGCAGCATGACCTTTTATTGCTTAACAATCCACCAGTTTTACAGATACGAACCAATTCCAATAAATAAACAAATACTAATTAGCAGTTTGTACAATGTTACAAAATTAATTTACAGCACCTCTGAATTCATATAGATTTTATTTTTATTATTTCCTTAAAAAAGTGAATGAAGTAATTTCACTCTTTCAAATGTAAAGGAAGAAATTCGAAAACAGTATAACTTATTAGAGCACTGCTGATTAGTTGCGCTTTTGCAGTTGAGAAAAAAATAGTGAATCTTGTCTTTATGAAGGGAAGATAGACAGAAGATAGATTCTGTTTATTTATTTATTATTATTTTTTTTTTCTGACATGTTTGTGTTATATATTTCACTTTGATCATATAAGCTGTAAAGCTGAATAAAAAAATAATTGTCTGTCTTCATTTCAGGCTGCAAAGCAATAAAATGTGATTATTTTAAAAAGGGGTGATTTTTTTTCTATACTCACTGTAACTAGATTGAGCCTAAGTATGAATGGATGCCAGTCTTATGACAGAATAGAAAATGCTACATTACCATTTTGTTTACAAATAAGTTCGATCCCAAATGTTGTTTTATATTAAACCTTTGAAGTGGCAATTTATTCTGCTCTAATAAACTGTTTCAATTGTGAGGAGTAAAATACTTCAGACTAGCTGGGTGTACAGTAAATTGTACTGTACTCTACTGGGAAGTCGTGGCTTAGTGGTTAGAGAGATTGACTCCTAACCCTTTAGTTGTGGGTTTGAGTCTCGGGCCGGCAATACCATGACTTAGGTGCCCTTGAGCAAGTCACCGAACCCCCAACTGCTCCCCGGGTGCTGCAGCATAAACGGCTGCCCACTGCTCCGGGTGTGTGTGTGTGTTTACTGCTGTGTGTGTGCACTTTGGATGGGTTAAATGCAGAGCACAAATTCTGAGTATGGGTCACCACACTTGGCTGTATGTCATGTCATGTCTCTTAAAACAATGCTACATGTTTGGTTAGTAAGTGGCACTATGATTTTGTTGACAGGCTTCCTCATTCTACCGGATAAAATTTAAGATGATGCCCAACAGCAGTAATGGGAAGAATTTGGATCTCTCCAGACTGACAGATGACGAAGCCAAGCATGTCTGGCAGGTGATCCAGAGAGATTTCCACCTGCGAAAGAAAGAAGAGAATAGACTAGGGTGAGACACTCTTGATCACATTTACATGGCATTAACTGTCATGTATATGTTCCCAAATGGTTACCTAAAAATGTATATTTTCCAACATCTCATCAAAAAAGACTGCACTGAGATTCCTTGATGGTTCTGTCTGACTTTAGTCTCATCTGAACTATTGCTTACTCATTTTGTGGATCTGGTAAAAGTTAAGTGGTTCGCTGGTTTTTGAGAGGTCTTCTGTAGTCTGTTCATCTCTGATTTATTAACATTTATTTGAGTGAAGTCAACAGCATGAAAGACATTCATGTATTCTGGAAGATACAACTGCTAGGCTTTGGACTCTCATGTCACAGTTGCAAAAGCACCAAACTTTCACTAAAATTCAGACAATTTTTTCATCTCTCTGAAGGAACGGCTTAATGATTTAGCAAGCAAAGAAAATGTTTAGTGAATGCTGTACATTGTGGTTATATAATCATACATTGTTTGGACCATCTGGACCATAACCTGCTTTCTTTAATCCATTAAGTAATAAGGTCATGGTCATGGATGCAGCCCAGTCATGCTTACAGACATGTGGTACTACTTGTTCACACCACTTACATGTCTTAGCACTGTCAAGTACTAGCTTTGTATGCAATGAAGAAGTAAAGCGCATGTAAAGGGCTGGTGTCCATTCCTGTGCTGACTTTCATTTATTAGGATGTTTCGAAATGTTTTTTTTTTTTTTTTTTTTTTTTTGAGACAGTTGAAGGCTAACAAACAAAAAAAATGGAGAAAAAAATGAATGGACAAGTATATTTTGTGATGATATGAGTTGATAAAAGAGTGTCACCATATGAATCCTAATTTAATGCACCTTATACATATATATTTCCCTTTTCACCAGATATTCCTTCATTTGTCCCACCAGAGTTGTTAAGCTTTTGACTCTTCAGACACTTTATCAGCAGGCCATGTATGTCTAAATTCCAGGCATTTTAAAGGAGGTAATAGGATTTGACCCAGAATACTGAATAACATCACATGACTGACATTTTTCTCTCAATTCTCTCACAGTTGGAATGAGGCTAGTTCAAAATAGTCCTGTGGAGACCTTGTTGTAATGTGGTGAAGATTTGTGATGATGATAAAAACAGAAGTTCTTTCCGAAATATGATGACATTATTTTACATTCACATTGCAGACAATTTCATTGAAATTTTGAGAGAAAAAAAAACTAAAAACAAGTGCTATTGCTAGCAGGTGATCTGCAAATCAGCCAACTTTTCTTAATAATTATGAATTATAAATGCTTGGTAGTCAGCTACTGTTCTTTAATACATGTTCAAGCATTATGGCTTAATTAGATCAAATTCACATTTTCGAATCCAAATGCACTGTTATGTACAAGGATGAAATAAAGGAGAAGGTATTATTTATAAAAGATACAAAAACACATAACATTTAAAATTTGTAAAAGTTTTTTTTTCACATCTTCTTTCATATGTCCTTTATGAATTCGTTATGCTGCAATGTGAGATATTTGACTTACACTTGGGCTTATGCTGAAGTGCTTTCAACCTTTGCCAAATAAAAGTTGAAAGAGGCAGGCACACAATCATTCACCATGTGGAGGAAAGTATTAGCAGGTTTTTTTTTTTTTTTATAGAGAAGAGCAGATTTAGCAGGGATTACGTGTATATCCCATTTTAAATTCTACACAGCTTTGACACAGAGGGTCATTGTGCTAGAAGGCCATCACTTGGGCCATAATTCTTGAGAAATTGGCACATTAAGAATGGAGGTCTTTGAGAAAAGACTAGAAAGGAAGACCATGGAAGGGAATGTGGAGTCATTTCCCCTCTCTATTATGGATTGGAAATCCAAAAATGGAAATTGGATTAGATCAAGTAATCCAGTTTTTGTAGTAAAATTAGTATACCTTTGATCTGAAAAAAAAAAAATAATTTCAGGATTATCTTGGTCCTAACAGAATGATGCATACAGTGTTTATTCAGGAACAAAATGTAATAAAACTTTAAAATTGGTCAAATAATACAATATTTGCATCTCATTTACACTTTTGTACTTTGTGCTTTTGTTATAGGCTACAGTAAAAAATTAAACAGAGGAGACATTAAACCTTTGAGTACAGAAAGGTTTTAACAAAAGAAGTGGAAGTACAGTACATAGCCTATATGTAATAGCCTAAACAGCTGGCAATATCAAACAAAAATAATACATTTTAATTTACAGGTGCATCTCAATTAATTAGAATGTTTTGGAAAAGTTAATTTATTTCAGTAATTCAACTAAAATTGTGAAGCTTGTGTATTAAATAATAATAATAATAATAATAATAAAAACGTACACTGGAGTAGTTTAAGTCTTTGGTTCTTTTAATTGTGATGATTTTGGCTCACATTTAACAAAAACCCACCAATCTCAACAAATTAGAATACTTCATATGACCAATAAAAAAATAAAATCTTTTGCTTTAATTACTGCCTCAATTCAGCGTGGGATGGAGGTGATCAGTTTGTGGCACTGCTGAGGTGGTATGGAGGCCCAGCTTTCTTTGACACTAGCCTTCAGCTCATCTTCATTTTTTGGTCTCTTGTTTCTCATTTTCCTCTTGACCTTTCTCAGGTCTGGTGAGTTTGCTGGCCAGTCAAGGACACCAACACCATGGTCATTTAACAAACTTTTGGTTCTTTTAGCAGTGTGGGCAGGTGCCAAATCCTGCTGGAAAATGAAATCATCATCTTCAAAAAGCTGGTCAGCAGAAGAAAGCATGAAGTGCTCCAAAATCACATGGTAAATGAGTGCAGTGACTTTGGTTTTCGAAAAACACAATGGACCAACACCAGCAGATGACATTGTACCCCAAATCATCACAGACTGTGGAAACTTAAAACTGGACTTCAAGCAGCTTGGGCTATGAGCTTCTCCACCCTTCCTCCAGACTCTAGGACCTTGGTTTCCAAATGAAATACAAAACTTGCTCTCATCTGAAAGAGGAATTTGGACCACTGGGCAACAGTCCAGTTCTTCTTCTCCTTAGCCCAAGTAAGACGCCTCTGACGTTGTCTGTGGTTCAGGAGTGGCTTAACAAGAGGAATACGACAACTGTACCCAAATTCCTTGTCACGTCTGTATGCCTTGATCCCAACCTCAGTCCATTCCTTGTGAATTTCAATCAAATTCTTGAATCGATTTTGCTTGACAATCCTCATAAGGTTGCGGTTCTCTCGGTTGGTTGTGCATTTTTTTTCTTCCACACGTTTTCCTTCCACTCAACTTTCTGTTAACATGCTTGGATACAGCACTCTGTGAACAGCCAGCTTCTTTGGTAATTAATGTGTGTGACTTACCCTCCTTGTGAAGGGTGTCAATGATTGTCTTATGGACAACTGTCAGATCAGCAGACTTCCCCATGATTGTGTAGCCTAGTAAACCAAATTGAGAGACCATTTTGAAAGCTCAGGAAACCTTTGCAGGTGTTTTGAGTTGATTATCATGTCACCATATTCTAATTTGTTGAGATCATGAATTACAGGGTTTTTGTTAAATGTGATCCAAAATCTTCACACTTAAAAGAACCAAAGACTTAAACTACTGTGTACTGTCTGTGTGCATTGAATATATTTATTACATGAGTTTCACAATTTTAGTTGAATTACTGAAATAAATTAACTTTTCCAAGACATTCTAATTTATTGAGATGCACCTATACTTAAAAAGTGACAGGGTTCATGTACTGAACCCGTGTTTTAGTGCCACTTATTGGACATTTTTCTTTGAAACTGCAGTGTAACGTGCAGTAAGGTATTTAAAAATGGTGTTGCGCAAAAAGGACACAGAAGTACCTATTTTTATTAGACCAGGTTGCACAATAATTAGTATATGGTCTTTCAGCACAAAAATGTGGCAAAGATCTAATCCTATAGGCTACAACCTTAACATTTTTAGTTTGAAGCATTACAATAGAAAAAATAATAAAATATATTTTTAAAACTGTTTATAAATATTATTATTTTGTTCTAATAATTTTCATAAAACAAATAAATGTTCACAGTAAACTTGCCCCACCACTGCTTGCGCCCCACCGGTAATGAGGATTTCCTGTGCAACGACGGTGCTACATTCTCTACCCCATATCTATAAAACCAGGCATCCATCCATATTCTAGCAGTACTGTTAAACGAAATATGTTTTTCTTCATTGTTTATGGTTGGAACAAGAAGCCTAAACTAAGTTTTACACATCACTCATAAAAAGAATCAGCATTTAAGACAGTGAAACTGATTTTTATGATTCACACAGGCAACTCAAGACCAAAATAATGAAAGAGGACACCAAGAGAGAGCTGCTGGAATATCAACCTAAACTCAGTGATTCTCTCTGTATCCGCTGTCTGCAGCCCTTCAAATTCCTTGTCAACAGCAAGCGCCAGTGTCTGGACTGCAAACTATTTGTCTGCAAGTCCTGCAGCCGTTTTAATAAAAAGGATCACGGCTGGGTTTGTGATCCATGCCACATGGCCAGGTGAGCACCTGATAGACACGTGACTGTGATTTATATCCTTAT
The DNA here is from genome assembly GCF_963082965.1 of Carassius carassius. Classification (NCBI taxonomy): domain Eukaryota; kingdom Metazoa; phylum Chordata; class Actinopteri; order Cypriniformes; family Cyprinidae; genus Carassius; species Carassius carassius. Next base: position 16,982,853 of record NC_081765.1, read on the forward strand.
ATGACGTTAAGGGAACAACTTAAAGAGAAATTAAATAAAACACAAGCAGAATTTCCTTGCAAATAACACGGAAAACAATTATTCTTGTAAATTGTCAAATTCAATGTAAGACTAGTTTCTAAATGACTCATCTCATGTTTCATGAATATGGCCCAAGTTTGAGGCTGTTTTACTTATTTTCCATTGCTTTGCATTGATGATTCAGTTTCACCAGTTCTAGCTAAACCACAACCCCAAAGACCAATTCCTGTAAATAAACTGTAAAAAAATACAATAAAACATTTTTACTTCTGCTCTGTGCTACTCTAGCATACTGTATTAAACACTGGTGCATATTGTCAGCCATTGTGGGTGATCCACCAACAGCCTTTATTCTTACATTAGCCTGATACGTTTTGTGTAGACTATGTTAAGAATATAGCTTGACTTCCCATGCTTTAAATTATATTTAATGTGGAAGCAACAGAAACACCAGGTAAAAAATAAATCACTTAAATATAAACAACAGCTGGTAGCAGATTCACTCTATGAAATGACAATTGTTGACATGGCAGTATTTAATTATTTAATGTTTTGGTGAATTTGTGAGAATTTGTATGGTTTGTATGGTTTTGTACATTCTCCTTATGCCCCCCTGATGATTACGTTTAGGGAAATTTTGTTATTTATTTATTTATTTTTAAATCGTATATATCAATGCGAATCAAATCATACTAATTCATAGATTATCACCGCCTTGTAAAACAGTTGCATTTTGAGTTGGATTTGACTGAATAATATTTTTGTTCTTCTTGTTGTTATCTTTGTTCTTATAGAATCCTTAAGATTGGGACTCTGGAATGGTTCCATGAGAATGTACGCTCTCGTTTCAAGCGTTTTGGCAGTGCAAAGGTCATGAATTCACTTTTCAAAAGGCTGAAGGGTGACCGTGCCTGTTCTCAAACTGACCTCAGAGGTAGACTTCAAAAGACTGTTTAATTGTGCAAGAGTCATTACATCTTAAATCTGCTCCAAAATTGTAATGTTGGTTGCTTGGCTATTTTTAATTTGCACACTATACAAACTACCTAAAAAATAAAAAATAAAAATTAGGGATGAAACTTGAATTCTTCCAATCAAAAACTGACCCTAAAAATTGAACCCTGAGCAATCTTTAAGTCTAAGGAGCAAGAATGTGCACAATTTTAATAAACATACATTTGATGTGGTTAAACGAAGTAAAATAAATTTTTTAAATGGTGCTTTTGCAATACAAATACATAAAGGTTTCCACTTGCAAAACCTTAGGAAAAAAATAGAAACTCTATCCTCTTGTTGTAAAGAGCATTCAGTTGGACCCTGTTCCAAACATTTAGGTTAGCAAACTGCATTCTATTTGTTAATTTCTAACAGTTCATAATACAATCCGTTTAGAAAGCCAGTTAGTTATTAAGAAACTAGATTTGATTCTTACTGTTCTATCTGTTAATTTGAAACAGTTTTTGAAGCGATGTCTGACAGATGACTTACAGCAGGAACACTAAAGGCAGAGCTTAGAGGAGAGAGGCCCTCATTACTTTGTAGGATTTATGAGGGATCCAGAGGGGGGAGAGAGAGAAAGAACTGACTGCTCCAAATCATCCATGTGATTTACTCTTTTACACAGTCACATGTCTTCTTTCTCTCTGAGCCTGGACCTGAGTGTGTCTCTTTTATCCAATTTTCAAGCTCTTCTGTCCTAAACACAGAGGTCAGAGAAGTAACATTGTTTGGGTCAAATGAGATTTAAAATAATTACAAAAGATGTTTTAATAACGTACATAATATTTAAGGGTTGATCACAATTGTGAATAAATGCCAACAAACACCAACGTGGCTGTTGCTACTGAAATTTTGGGAAATGTATAGTAGACTGTCTTGTTCACACAGCACCAAAAACACCAACGTGGTTAACAGCCATTGGAATTGTGTGTTTCTAGATTCAGTGTAAACTAGCGTTAGCTGAACCCACTGTTTAATTTCACTATTGTTGTATCTAACAGTGGTTGTTTCCTGCAACCAATCACAGCACACTTTATATCTCTTGTTTTCTTAATTTTAACTTTAAATCTCTCGCTGTTCCTCCATAACCCCCCTCCCCCCATCACATAGAGCCTCGAGATGATGACACGCACAGCATGCCTGAAGTTCACAGTGAGTAAAGAAAAAAAAAAATCCTGTTCCTGTGTGATATAGGCATTTTGAACACTGATGTCATGCAAGATTCTAATGTAATCAATGAATGACTTTCATCTGTCCAAACAATACGGCGGCCATCTGCACTCACATTAGCTTTGATTTAACAAGCCAAGGAACATGGAGAAGAAAATGTCTGTGGAAGAAAAACACCTGACATAGCCATGAAAGAACTGAACACAGAAGCATTTGTAGTTTTACAAAGGATATTTTTTCATTAAATGTGGCACTTTCTTTACCAAAAAAGAAAATCATGTTAACAATTTTTCAATTAAAATTATTTATAATGATTCATTTTAAATAATAGCTGCTATTATTTGAAATTAATAGCTGTTTAACTTTATGACATTGCTTTAAACTACTACATTTTTGCTTGGAAATGATGTCATGGGGCAAAAAAATTACTATCCATTTATTTATAATTTAGAGCCCATTCTAAATTGTGCTTTCGGGATTTAATTAATCATTATCAATACTGTAGCTAAATCTTGTTACTACTGTAGCTAGATAATTTAAAAACATATTTAAATGGTTCTTTAGTTTTTGACACAAGCTTCTACATTTGGAGCTGTGAGAGAGAAAACCATTTAGTGTGTAATAAAAAAAAGAAAATTATGTTGTTAAATTTTTAATGAAAGATCCAAAAGTACATGTTTAAAACCTCCACAAAGTCAAAAACATAATTTTGAATTGATATGAGTTAAAAAGTATTCGAAACAGTCAGAATAAGGTCAGGTAATCACTACAGCCTCTCTTGTCTGAGATCAAAGATTCATGTTTGTAACTCTTGTCATCCACACAGCTGGTTCTCTTTATAGTCAGGAAGATGAGCAGTCTGAGAGGGCAGATACACACCACTTCAGCCTGGTAATGTATCATTTCTTAAAGCGTCAGAAACTGATGTTATATAGGGTAAAGTGAAAACCAGAGGCTTGACCGGTGCATCAGTTTGTTAGCAGATCTTTCAGAACACAATAGTGTGTGATGATTGTCCTCTGGTGTTCAAGTCTTATTTTAGTTTTAACAGATTAATTTTGTTCTCGATCCCCCTTTGTTCTTTTTATATGATTTTGATTCCTCACATTGCCACCTGGATGTGGTTTTGAAGACCACATGTAAACAGGCAGTTTTAGCCAGAATACCAGTTTGAAGGTTATACTCAGTCCTTGTCTAAATCTGTCAGTGACTCAGTCCTTTGTTTAATTTTATGGGCCTCTGAAAATAAACAGGAAATTGAAGAGCAAGCAGGATTTGGTCATGATTTGAAACTGCAGGAGCACATTTACAACCCATTTGGCTTTGAATTTTTAAAACAGGGTTTGGCAAAGTGATTGTACTATATGCCTCCAGTATGAGATTTCTTAGTTCAGCTGAATTTATTTATAGATAGTTTGATACATAGATATTTGGGTTTTAGAAAATTGAAAGTAACCATTTTTTCTCCTTTAAGATGAGAAAAGGCAGGCGGCTACTTCCTGTTGATCCTCTTGATTTTAATCTTGGCGTTGAGAACTCTGCTTATTCTCGACCTCCCATACTTCTGGTTCGTATGTTTGTGTTCTAACACATCTGATGTCACAGATAATTGAATGTAAATATATAATATGGCAAACACTAAAAAACTGAGGTGTGCAAAAGAAACATTACCCCAAAAAGTTCCTTCAATAGTAGTGCCAGCTGCTTTGAAAAATTAATTGGATCAGCAATAAAGAATACACGGCTCGCAGTGGTGTGCAAACATTTGGTATTCATCCACCCATTGTGAAAACAAACGATGTAAAGAGCTCCCAGCATTTTCTGACTGCTAACAGTGATAAGACTTGATTGTTTTCTCACTGAAGCAAATCATCACAAAATTAGTCATTCCAGTGCTAGACTAACAGAGCCATGGTTTGTTTCCTTTTCTGTACTGACACTTGAATGGTATTCTAGACCATATACATTTTTAATTAAAATATTCTTAAAGTTGTTTAAGCACATGATTTCAGTCATAAGGTCCATGCAATATGTGAACATGTATTTATTTATTTAAAGTATTCAGGTAGCCAAGAGAAAGTTGCCCAGAGTAAGGACTCAGTAACTGAAGATGACTGGTCCTCAACCATTAAGCAGATCCTGGAGAATGGAACTCATGATAGAGCTGAAGAGATGAAGGACATGTTGCAAATCAGCCAGAGAAGTCTGGACAAACCCTCTCATTTTGGTAAGATGTGCTGTCTGCTTCAATGTCCCTTACAGATTTTTGAGGATTTCTTTTTATTCCAAGACTCTGTAGAGATAAATGGGTTTCTCCTTCAGGCCAACCAATGTTTTTTCCTACTGTCAGCGAGATTTAGGCTACTATGTGCTGGGAATATAAACCTAATGCACTATAAACACAATAATTATTGGTAAAAACACTACAGAAAAATTACATTATTCAAACTCAATTCCTGACGTGACAAAATCCATTCCAGACTATTTGAATAGACTCAGAAATTCCTCTTTACTTCATTTGTCACCTTTATTTATTTATATAGCGCTTTAAACAAAATACATTGCGTCAAAGCAACTGAACAACATTCATTAGGAAAACAGTGTCAATAATGCAAAAATGATAGTTAAAGGCAGTTCAACATTGGATTCAGTTATGTCATCTCTGTTCAGTTAAAAGGTGTCTGTGCATTTATTTGCAATCAAGTCAACGATATCAATGTAAATTTCAGTATTTACATTAAACAATATCAGTCAGTGTTCCTTTTGACCTCTATAGATGACTGTACGACAAAATGTCGTTCCCTCTCTAAGATGAGCATCTCTTCAGCTGGCAGCTCCAGTTATCACCTCCACCGCGAGCCTTCTTACAGCCTGGAAGATTTAGAGGATGATGATGAATCTGAGATACATGTCTTTTATAGTCCCGCCACACATAGGGAGCACTCACCAGATGAGGTTCCTCCACAGGTAAAGTCAAAAAGTAATGACAAAATCTGTTGAAACTATGACTGTGACTGTGACATTTTGTCATAATGTCTTTGTTTGAATGCAAAGCTGGAGACCAAAGTCCATTCATACTCCTATAACCTAATGGGGCTTCACTGCATTCTTTAAAAGCAGTTCATGCAAAACATACATTTTGTATCTCTCTGACACTAGATTATTGAGCTCAACAAGCGCATGTCAGCAATTGAGACTCTTCTGAGCCGTTTGGAGCAGAAACTGACCTTACCTGTAATGGGGACAGAACAAGTAAGTTTAAAGTAAATCTTCACAACCTACAGGTTATTATTTTCGGTTTATAAATGAAATGCTTTAAGCACACTACTGTACAATAAGCTTTTGTTACTGTTTCTGGAAGAAGTCTCTTACACTCACCAAGACTGCATTTATTTGATAAAATACAGTAAAGACTGTATTATTGTGAAATATTATCCAGTGTCAAATGTTCCTTCAGAAATCGTTATAATACACTGATTTGGTGCTGGAGCAACATTTCTTATTATTATAATGTTGAAAATGTTATGCTGCTTCCTTTTCAGGATTCATTAGAAATATTCAAAATTTCAGGATTCTCGAGAAAATTCCGTTTATGTAAGAATGTAAAAGGCTTTACTGTTTGATCTATTAAATACATCCTTGCTGAATTAAAGTATTTTTACACTACACTTTTTGGTAATGAAAGTACAAATGTGTAAAAAAAGTGTTACACTTTATATTAGATTTATAATGTAATTATTCTGATATTACACAGCAGTGATCAGTAAGTTAGGCTTTGCATATAAATTGTGGTTGGTGTCCAGAATGTTACACTTTATATTAAGTGAACAGTTCCTGAAGAGTTGTAAGTACACTGATATTACATTGGTTCACCAACTCCAACTCGAGAGCCAACTCCTCCCACTTTACATATCCCTAAACCTACCCATCTCCACCCCCTGGATCCCATTTCCACCCCTAAACCTACTCATCTCCACCTCCTGGATCCCATTTCCACCCCTAAACCTACTCATCTCCACCTCCTTGATCCCATTTCCACCCCTAAACCTACTCATCTCCACCTCCTGGATCCCATTTCCACCCCTAAACCTACTCATCTCCACCTCCTTGATCCCATTTCCACCCCTAAACCTACTCCTCTCCACCTCTTGGATCCCATTTCCACCGCTAAACCTACTCATCTCCACCTCCTTGATCCCATTTCCACCCCTAAACCTACTCATCTCCACCTCCTGGATCCCATTTCCACCCCTAAACCTACTCATCTCCACCTCCTGGATCCCATTTCCACCCCTAAACCTACTCATCTCCACCTCCTGGATCCCATTTCCACCCCTAAACCTACTCATCTCCACCTCCTTGATCCCATTTCCACCCCTAAACCTACTCCTCTCCACCTCTTGGATCCCATTTCCACCGCTAAACCTACTCATCTCCACCTCCTTGATCCCATTTCCACCCCTAAACCTACTCATCTCCACCTCCTGGATCCCATTTCCACCCCTAAACCTACTCATCTCCACCTCCTGGATCCCATTTCCACCCCTAAACCTACTCATCTCCACCCCCTGGATCCCATTTCCACCCCTAAACCTACTCATCTCCACCCCCTGGATCCCATTTCCACCCCTAAACCTACTCATCTCCACCCCCTGGATCCCATTTCCACCCCTAAACCTACTCATCTCCACCCCCTGGATCAAATGGTTCCAATTATTCTTATAAATGTTGTTGTTACAAAATGTAGTTATATATGTCCTGTTACACATTTGTACTTACACAAACCATTCTGAGGGTTCTTTCATGTGTGTAGTAACAGAAATATTACAGCTGTAGATACTATATACCAATGTGTACTTGCACTGTGGTTACATACATACATATTTAGTTACTATGTAAGTACACAGGTATTAGGGACACAATGTAAAGTGGGACCTTCAGTTTCTCTGAAACACTTTTATCAATAGGATGCAGTTTAGAAAAAATCTCATGGAGACCCTCCTGACTTTAATTCCTAAAGTAGTTTTCCTTGTCTTCTTTTAGGTTGAGCAGAAAGAGGATGATCTGTCTCCAGCTGACTTAGAGGAGCTAGAGCTCAGGAAAAAGCTTGTGGAACTTACTGAAAAAATAAGTGACAAAGGCTCGTCTGATGAGGAGGATATAATGAAACCTTCAGAGGCCTCTCCAAAGAAAGGGGCAGTTTATTATGCTCCAGCTATGAGAGGAGATTCAGCTGGACTTGGGCATGTCAGACACCCATGGCCTCTTGAGGTTGAGTGGGTAAGATTAAGGAAACAGTCAAAATCAAGCAGTTATTTATTAATGTTTCTTCAGCAGTGCTTTGGTTTGAACGCACACTGCTGTTCTTATTAATTTTTAATATTATTTAATATTTAAAAAAAAATCTAATTTAATATACAATTTTAATTTTATGTTTCTAATTGTATCCTCCAGAAAGCAAAGCCAACTGTACCTAAACCCTTAAAGAAGCAGAAGAGGGTGAGGTCCTTTGAGTTTAGCAACACAACCAGCTGTGAGCTGTTGCAACTGGAGGGTAAAGTTGCAAGGGCAGTGGCCAGCGTCCAGAGCACTCAAAGTGGAGTATGCCACTCAGTCTAAACATTTCAATTTACTCCACATTCCTTCTTCCAACATAGCTGTAACTCTCCATGTCTTGCCTTAACTGTTTGTTAACCATTGCTATGTTCTTCATGGAAAGGTTACAGATATTCAGAAAAGAATCGCTGCTTTGAGTGCTGCAGGGATGATGGTGGAGACGTCCCACAGACAGGTACAGTATGTAGCAGTCCAGCTGCTCAGAGACACATACAGTATTACTGTTTAGTTTTCCAGATCCCTGGCTGTACAGGAGCATGTACTGAAACTTTCAAAGAATTGTGAGCTAAATTCTGTTTAGCAGCTCTTTGTGGCAAGTTCAGAAAGAGGCTAAATATTTTTTTGTTCTTCCCTGACTTCTCAGCCATCAAGAACATTGCATGAATTTCCACTTAGTAAGTGCAAAGCTTTGTACTGCATATTCAGTAGCATTTACATTAACATTATATTTGCAGCATCCTTGTGTTGTATAAAAGCTAAAAGCTACATTTGTTTTCATCTTCTTTTGCACTTAATTTTGTAGAAATGTCTTTGCTATTATATATCAAAATATTAAACCAAATGCATTTATTTAAAAGATAGCATGTTTTTTTTTTTTAAACAAAACATTTCACAAAAGGTTGTTTGTCTGGTTTCAGATTATAAAATAGATTGTTCCCAGATACAAATGCTAGTATTTGTAAACCACAATTAGACATTTAAACCGAGTTTAATTTCACAGTGCACAGTGATTTTAATGCATTCCACTGATAGAAATCAGATCCCCAGATCGGCTTCTGGAACAAATCGACTACCCACATCCATTGGTCATGGAAGAGCCTATGGAAAATGTTCAGTTTGGTCAGGATGTGAGCTGTGATGAAATTGAATTGAATTGCTTATAGCCTTAACAGATTGCCTTTTCAGAAAGTCACCAAAAGCTCTTTACTACTTGTCGGTTTCTAATCAAAATTCAATCAGTATTCATATACTGTAAGTAACAAAATGAAGAAACATGTCTCACATTCTTTTTGCTTTCTCTGAAGGAGGCAGCAATGAAGCAAGATCTTTACGGAAGCTGGTCATGTGAAGCAACCTCAGCAAGCTAGCGCTCTTTCACATATTTTTACAAGTCCATGATGGTATACACATAAAGCATATTTCTTATGTTAATGAAATCAGCTCCAAGGGGTTTGTGGTATTCCCATCTTAATAATATATAATTAATACTTGCTTTAATCTTTCAGTAGATGAGTGTCAGATTATCCTGAAAAAATGAGAGGCTCACATTGTAGCATGTGCTGTTTTTTAGAACAGAACATTTCTATTATGCACACAATATACATTTTTGTCTACATTACACTTATTAACTGCTGTTGTTTTGATAAAAACTCAATTTTTATACCATTATCAATATTTAATATCTTCAATATTTAGTCAATATTTAATATCTTCAGATTTCTATGTAGTTCATGAAATATTGTATCTGATATATTTTTCATACATAACAGTTTTGTTTTCTCCTAAATAAATATCTTAAACTACACAGTTTCCTTTTTCATCACTTTGTCTTTGAGGTCAGTTATGAAGGAATCAGTCAACACTGGGACCTTGTCAAAGCTCAATTCTAACATCTGCTGGAGTATCACATCCTCCATATCCAAATTACTACATCATTTGTATATTAAGTGTGCATATTTAGGATGTGTTTGAGTACATGTGAGCTGTGCAGTCTTCATCTTCCGCCAGAGGGGGTATAAATTGGTGACCGGCCTAGCAGTTGATCCAGACGAGAATATCCTCAACTAATTACTAATTATTTATAATTAAAAATCCTGTGAAAGTACTGTATATACTCAAGGATGAGCAGCCTCAAATAGAAAACATTCATATTAAATTGCCCCCCCAAAAAAAAGAAAATAAACTTCTGTCTACTGACGGACACTAAACCATGGCTTTAAATCTGTTTTGCTCTGTATCCTTATGCTGTTAGCAAGTTTAACCCAGCCAAAACCTCACGATGATCTTCCATTACACTCCATGGAGATTAGAAGTATAATTTTACTGACCTGAAAAACGACATCTAAAATTTAACATGCCTTCGATTATCACTACACAATATGAGATTCCTAATACTTCATATTCTTTATACTATTATTTTTCTGTAGATCCAAACACTGATGCAGAGTAGTATATAAAGGCAGAGGAATACCAATGGGAGATTTGGCCGAAGAATAGCACAAAAAGGTGAAGGATCATATTTTGGAAAGCACAGGTTCTGCTCTCTTGAGGTCCTGACAACTTCATTATATATTCCACAAACTACCTTCATCTCACTCCAATGCATTTAGTGTCCAAATAACACATTAATGTATGGGTTAAATCATAATGAATAATAAATAACGGATCTTTTTTTCTGTATTGTGAAGTACATCTGAGTGAAATGAATTAGTGATAAAGAAAAATGTAGTTGAATGGAAGCAGATCTGAAAGAAAAAAAAGAAATGCTAAGATGAATCATTCACAATAAGATAACACACAATTAGAAAATATATAGGGTGAATTTTCATTTCATGCTGACTTTAAAATTTTTTAGATAATAAACTGTTAATAGATGTAGCCTTCCATGGTGACTTCACTGTCTGCAACTACTTGCCGTGTTAATGCTACACTCAGAGAAAAAAAGAAAGAAAGAAAACCACTTGAGGTCTCTTGATTTATACTTTTATAATTTCAGTTCTCAAGAAAGACAGGCTGGTGGAATGTTGAAAAAACAGTCAGAATTCATTTAAACGATCATAATCTGCAGCTGCATGAGTATTAGAGTCTATATATAGGGCGTATACAGCTCAAATCCAATATCATTCTTTATCCAACAAACATAACACTGAAATGTTGGAAGTCTCTATCAGCAGCCACTTTCTCAATGTTGTGACAATTTGTTGTCACTGTGACTGGTACTACGACAAACAATACCTGTGATAAATCAAACCAAATGAGGTTAATTAAGAGAGGATTGGTCAGACTGACGTCACTGTAGACAGAATCCGTCTCTTCCATCTGCTTGAAGTTCTCGAAAGGCCATATGATTTTGAAAACTCCAGATGAATCCATACAAGAGTCTTGGCGAAGGCAGTTCTCGTGGTCTGTTATGTGCAAACGCACCCTCAGCACATCCAGAAATGGGTCATGTCCTTTCACAAGCACCACTGAGCATTCAATAACAAAGTTAGATTCGTTCAGAATCTGCAGGAATGACTTTCAGGGGTGGCCCAAAACAGAGTTGAGGTAAAAACTCAAAATGCTCAGCGTTCCAAAGAACATTTCTGGATCGCCTCAATAACAATGTTTTTAAGGAGGGCGATTACAGAACGAGGGTCGTCACTGCTCACTACAGCACTGCCCGACACGATCATGTTGGATCCAGCCTAAGAATGTTGGAGTAATGAATAAAGATGAGTAATGCACTTTTCAAATAATATCTTTATTTTTAATATTTTTATTTATACAAATAAATATGTGTGCACTAAAGGACAGCTATACCTCAGCACATCTGTGGATGCTGTCTGGGCCAACTCCTCCATCCACTTCAATGTCCAGAGAAGGGAACTGACCCCTGAGCCAGCTCACCTGCAGAGACACAAGCATCTTCAGTGTCTGTTGTCTGAGTCTAAAAGAGACTAATAGACATTACACTTGTGTACCTTTAGCATCATATCTTCCAGGAACTTCTGACCGCCAAAGCCAGGCTCTACAGTCATGACAAGAGCCATATCGATCTGCCCAGCCCACGGTGCCAGTTCCTCAACAGTTGTTCCAGGTTTAATGGCAAGACCAACCTGCATCATAAGAATGTTCTTAAAATTAATACTATCAGTAATGCTTAGTCTAGTTCAGAATATAAGACTTTCTTTACTTCTAAGTCAGATTTATACATCAAAATAAGAGTTTACTAACACCTCCTTTAAACCAGTTAAATTACTTATCTTCTGCCCAAATCAAATTCGTACAAATACAACATGCCTTAAACAAAGGAAAAAATATATATTATTAGTCGGCAGAGGGCGCCATAAGGCCATAGCAGTCAAAACAGCAAAGAATCTGCATATATATATATATAAATACACATTCCCCAAAAATCAATTAAATGAATTTTATAATTTCATTCAGATTTTTATATGACATGCTTCTAGTGTTTTTATATGATATGCTGCTAGTGTCATAGATTATATATGTATATATATACTGTGTATATATATATATATATATATATATATATATATATATAGATAGATAGATAGATAGATAGATATAGATATACAAATATATATATATATGTGTCCGTTCCTCCCTTTTTAACAGACCTTCAGGCCGCTCTCCCCGATTTCCATGATGAGGTTGCCAGGGTTGGTTGTGGCTTCTAGATGGAAAGTGTACTGATTGGCTCCTGCTGCTGCCATGGGCTTCACCCACTGCTCTGGCCTGGACACCATCATATGCATGTCTGTAATAAAGCAAACGGTAAGCAAAGCCTCCAAACCTACACAGAGCAAACACTGCAATGTTTTACTTATCTGGTTTACCCTAGAGGCAATGTTTAAGAATAATGAAAGTGGGTGAAAATGTGAAAGAACCAGGGTGTCTACTTGAGTGGAATACTAACAAAACTGTCTGAACGAAGAGAACCAGATTGTATGCAGCTCAAATGAAACAGAAACCAGAGTAGATGCAATTTTGCAATAACTGGAAATCACCAAAAAAAGGATCAGGTCCGATACAGCGTCGTAAACATTCCACAATAGGATGTCCAAATGTGATGTTGATGTTTGGAACAAAATGCCTTTCAAAGAAATGTAAAGAGACCTTAATTTCTGAATTTAAAAAAATAAAAATAAATAAATAATAAAATCCTCACAGAAATAAAGCACCACAACTGTTTTCAAAATTGACAATAATAATAAATAAACGTTTCTTGAGCACTAATCAGCATATTTGAATGACTTCTGAAGGATCATGTGACACTGAATGGCTACTGAAAATTCAGCTTTGACATCAAAATGATAAACATTTTAAGTTGTAATATTTCACAAACTTACGGTGTTCTGTATTTTTTTTTTCAAATAAATGCAGCCTCAGTGAGCATAAGAGATTTATTTTAGAAACATGTATTTATTTACCAAACTCATCCTTTTAAATCGTCTATCTATCCATCTATCTGCGTGTGTGTGTGTGTGTGTGTGTGTGTATTGCATACAATAATTTGGGTGGGTGGGGGGGGATAAGATAATTGTCTCACTGCTATATTAATCTTTGTATGACTTGTAACTTAAAATTGTGACATAGTTTGTTTGTAACTACGGTGAATTCATGCTGTATCATTCCTGTGCCAAAATGTGGGATAACACATTCATTAAAATGTTCATTAAAATGAATGAATGTTCATTCAGAAAAGTAATATGGTGTGGTACTCTGTGTCACATGATCACGATCAGTGCCTACAAGTCATCACTGGGTGTGAAACTTAACCCTCAAATGGTCCTCATTTCCTGTTCACGAATCTGGTCTTTGGGGTCAATATAACCCCAAAATTGAAAGCATAATTGTAGAAAAAATATACATTTTCAATAATACAAATAATATATAATTTTTTTTGTTTACTCCTCAACTATGCATTTATGCTGTGTTTTGGGAGATTTGAAGTACTTTTGTACCCATTTAACACACAAATCTGCAACTACACCATTAGCTTGCATGTGAAATATCATTTTTTTATGAAAAAAATCACTTAAATTATTATCTAAATTTATTTTAAACTGTTTCTGGATATAGATCTAGGTGCTATGTGTAGAATGCTGCCATCTGGAGGTTAGTGAAAAAACTAAGGAGATTAGTATTTAAGCAATAACTTGTTTTGACCACCAGAGGGCCATTGAAAGCCATTCATTTTACTGGATGTGGCCAACTGCTCATAAATGCCACCTAGGTCACACCTAAAGGACACAACTCTGAGTCAGACTGTAGTTGCATATTATTGAACATTTGAATGATTCAAATGCATAAAAAATAAAAAATAAAAATAACTTTAGAATGTAAAAAAAATAAAAAAAGTGTAAATAACCAACAGCAATATCCAGAAATAAACAGGAGTAAAAGTATAGGCCTACAACAAATATTTTTTTACAATCACATTCTGAACACTGAACATAAAAGCAATACCAAACTACCAAAAAATATGTGAAATACATGGTGTAAAACACATAAAATAATCATTCCATACACATTTTGTGAGTGAATGTGAGTTAGAGAGGGAGAGAGAGCGTGTGTGTGCCTGTCTCTGTCTCTCTCTCTCTCTCTCTCTCTCTCTCTGTGTGTGTATGTGTGTGTGTGTGTGTGTGTGTGTAAGTGTCTTTGTGTGTGTGTTTGAGAGAGAGAGAGAGTGTGAGTGAGAGGGAGAGAGAGAGTATGTGTGCCTGTGTGTCTCTCTCTCTGTGTGTGTGTGTGTGTGTGTGTGTGAGAGGGAGAGTGAGAGAGAGAGAGAGAGAGAGAGAGAGAGGGCAAGAAAGAGCATGTGTGCGTGGGTCTCTGTGTGAGTGTCTCTGTGTTAGTGTAAGTGTGTGTGTGCGTGTGTGTGTATTTGTGTGTCTGTGTGAGTGTAAGTGTGTGTGTGTGTGTGTGTGTGTGTGTAAGAGAGAGAGAGAGATGTAGAGAAAGTGTGAGTAAGAGAAAGAGGGAGAGAGGGCAAGTGGGTTTTTTTTAACTAATGAAACCCTTTTTTTAACTAATGAAAAGTCGATTGGGGTCATATTGACCCCAAGGACCGATTAAATGAAAATTCAAACTTCATTCCTCACCCATCCATAACGTCAAGGTGCAGATAATCAGCACCGCACTCCATCATTCGCTCACATTCATTCCTGAGCTGCGACAGATCGCTGCTCTAAATAGACGGTCCTATTTTCGCCGTGTACGCCATGCTGCACTGCCTCTGCTGTACACTTCCGCTGTTCACAGTTCACACACGCCTTTCAAAACAAAGGTCCTGCGTCAAATCATTATCGCCAAGAGGTGGCGCGAAGAAAAAGAAAACTGTCTCATATCTAAACCTAAAAGACCAAATTATTGACTGGTTGAATGTTTGCAACAGGACATCCTGAAAGCCCCTCCTTTCCGATTCTTTGAGTCTGACTGATAACTCGGCCTGTGACGGATATGTCCTCCCCCCCCCGTCCTTCTCTCTCCACTGAGTTAAACAACTTCAATTGTCCTTAAAATTATTTGTCTTCCTGAACTGTTTTTTTGTCTCCAGTTCAGGACGCTGTTTAAGAGAGAGAGATGCTGGCATTTTAATTAAACCAGCTCATGGAGCATTTCACACTTGTGAGCTCAAACAGACCATATATATTCAAAAGAAAACCTCTGCATAAACCCTTTTGAGCTTATAAAATTAGAATATCTATAAATCCGTGACACAAAATACAAAGCACAAAATACAAAGCACAAAGGTGGGTTTTCAGAAAATCTTACATTAAGCAATATACCACCAAACACTCTATTTCCATCATTTATGTATTTATCACCCCAAATAAGCACAGTTATGCAGTTTGTGGGATTGTTTTTTATTTTATTTTTTTATCTATACAAGTTCCATATGATGGAAAACTATATTTTTTGACTATACACTAATTGTGTGAAAATTTTAATGGAACAATAATAGGAATAAGCAACTTTCTTACTGAAGTGTAACCCAAAACCATAGACCAGAGATCCCTAAAATTGGTCCATGGTGACCATTCATTTGCCATGCCATTTCAGAAAATCTATCCTTTTGTTTTAACATCTTTCAATTCTTCACAATTCTGCCCCAGGCAGATGAATATCTGCTAATTTAACCTTCTCATTGAACAACAATAATTCTGCATAGCACATTAATTATTTATTTTTTGGCTAGAGCTCCATGTAAAATCTTTTATGAAGGGTTGATGTATGTGCAGTGAATGATGGTGTACATTGCCTCTGGGAATAGTCTCATTCCTAATAGCTCTGATGTGAGAAACACTGTCTCAGCTGCGTTCCTCTGATTTATAAACAAAATATTTTGCATATAAGAGAACAGCACTAGTTCTGCAGGGGCCTGATCTCTGAGCCAACAGAAGGAATAGATGGTAAAAAAAAAAAAAAACCCAGATTGAAGGATGGATTTACAAAGTTGCATTACAGTTTTGGCTACAAAATATCATCATAGCAGAGAAAAACAGACTAAACACTAAAATGCATATTCTCTAAAAACAGAAATCGTGTTAATTTTTCTTCTGGTAAAGTCTATATAGAACAATTCAGTTTGCACACATTTCTGTCTCACTTCAGTCTCATATTTATGTGATATTATTAACACAACAAACTAGAACTTTTATAAGATGATACAAGGGTCAAGTGCATTTCTGCTCGTTGTCAGATATAATGTAACATTTACTTCTGTGATTCTTACAATCATTATGAATACAGATTTTTGTTATTTGCTTAAAAATTAAATGTTTATGCTGTTATTGAATCCCATCATGATCTGTATCATAACAGATACTGTGCAGAAAGGTGAAATAAAAAGTATTAATTACATTTCTTTTCAAGCACCAGCTGATAAAGCTTTTCAAGATTTATTGAACAATCTTCTCTTGTTGTCAAATCTGCAGACGTACGCTTGTAGCTGTAGGCAGACTTTCTGATTGGTTAGTATTGTAGTGCTGTGGTTTGGATCATGTTCCTTATGAGTTGACGTGTCATGCTATGCTGTGATGATGAATGATGCCTCTAGGGAGTCTGCAGTCACCTGTTTGTTTATTCGTGTAAATGGAGCTGGGTACTAAACAGGCCAAATGAAACAGTCAATGTTTTAGTATAAAGTACCAACCAATGTGAAAGGTCATTAAGATTGACAAATGTGTAAGCAAAAAAAAAAAAAAAAAAACACACACACACACAAAAAAAGATCTATTCTAATGAATATATCCATTGCAATATTGGCTGTACTTATAAATCACATATTAATGCTTAATTCTGCATAACCAACTTAACAGCTATACCTTACTGACTATTATTAAGCAGCAAATTATGAGTTTACTGAGGCAAAAGTATTTAATAGTTGATATTGACACTCGGTCCCCAAACTAAAGTGTGATCATTTTGGTAAAATTGTTCAGGAACAATTTAAAGGAGTTTTCCATAGTTCAATATTTTCCCCAGGTAACTTAAAAGTAATAATCATGAAATTCTTGATAAATCATGACATTTAGTGATGTAATACAAGCATAACTTCTGGATTTACGCATGTAGCTTGAAGAGGGTAAACTATTTAAAATTAGGCCTAACCTTTTAGAAAACAACACTTTGGTTGGGGTGAATTTGAATTTGTCATTATTTATATGACTCAATTTTCTTTGAAATATGTTAGTTTGAAGTGTTTGTATGAGAGTTTGCTTGGTCACACAGTTATTGGCATTGCTAGAGAAAGCACAGACAAAAAGTGTCATTTGGAGGAAGTCAAATGTCAATGTGATATAAAATATGTGAATACAAAGATGATTCTTAAATGCTGTAGTTTCCTAACAACCGTTTTTACTTTGCTGTGTCACAGAGATGTCATGGGGTCTTTGTCTGATTCAGGGATCCGCTTTGGGACACATGCAGATGAATAGAATAGAATAGTGGGCAGATGAATAGAATAGAATAGAATAGAATAGAATAGAATAGAATAGTGGGCAGATGAATAGAATAGAATAGTGGGCAGATGAATAGAATAGAATAGAATAGTGGGCAGATGAATAGAATAGAATAGTGGGTGGGAAATACCTGCTTCCCTGGTTTACTAATCAAGCTACAGTGAAACACAATCCTAAACATATTTGATTCAGCATATTGTATGAGCTGATTTTTGTGGTAAATGTGACAAGGGGCAAATGATTGTTCTGCTTCCTTTACCAAAAGCAGACCAGAGGTTACCGTGGGAATTAATTTTTTTATCTGTAAGAGAACGTCTGACATTTCAGGGATGTGGAAACAAGACTCTGTGCCCATCTACACACACACACACACACACACACACACACATACACACAGACACACACACACACACACACACGCTCACACACACACACACACACACACACACACACACACACACACACACACACACTCCAGAGAGAAACTTGACTCTCACTGACTTCTAGACTGTGGGATCAGTCATTCATAATAATAATAATAATAATAATACATTTTATTTGTAATGCGCTTTTCTTAGACCCAAAGCGCTACAGTAATAAAGTAATAAATAAAGTAAAACAAAACACCAAAAGCAATACAACAATTCATTATAGAAAGACAGTCTTGAATAAATGTGACTTAATCAACTTTTTAAAATCATCCAACGTTGGTGCATTTCTGACGTGCAGAGGAAGTACATTCCATAGCTTAGGGGCTTTATATGAAAAGGCTCTTTCCCCCATGGTCTTTAGCTTGCATGATGGCTGGTTAAGTGAAAGAGAGTTAGTAGAGCGAAGAGAGCGTGATGGAATATAAGGGCTGATGAGTTCACAAAGATACTCAGGTGCAGTCCCATGAAGTGCCTTGTATGTTAAAGTAAGAATTTTAAAATCAATTCTCGCATTTACGGGAAGCCAGTGTAATTGTGAAAGAACCGGTGTAATGTGTTCACGAGGAGAAGTACAAGTGAGCACACGAGCGGCAGAATTTTGTATATACTGAAGCTTGCTCAACGATTTAGCTGGAAGGCCAGAGAACAAGGCATTACAATAATCTAACCTAGTTGTTATGAAGGCATGTATAAGCCTTTCTGTGTCTGCAAAAGAGAGAAAAGGTCTAAGTCGAGCTATGTTTCTCAGGTGGAAAAATGCAGTTTTAGAGATGTGTTTTATGTGTGCTTCAAATGATAATTGTGAATCAAAAATGACACCAAGATTTCGCACCTGTGAAGTGGGGATTACCGTGCAGGAATCAACAATCAAACTGATCTGCTCGGCCTTACGTGTGGCTGCCACTGTACCAATCCGCATCAGTTCAGTTTTGGAGCCATTCAGCTTCAGGAAGTTGTTATGCATCCAGTTACTGATCTCTGCTAAACAACCACGTAAAGCTATTAATGAGCAATGGACATCAGGACTAGTGGTGATGTAAATCTGCGTATCATCCGCATAGCAGTGATACGCAAGACCATGTTTCCTAATGATCTGCCCAAGTGGAAGCATATCAATATTAAATAATATTGGACCCAGTACTGAACCCTGAGGAACTCCCTGTCGAACAGGCACGGTATCTGATTTATAGTTACCCAAGCCAACAAACTGGGCACGTTTAGTTAAATAAGACCGAAACCAATTGAGGACAGCTCTAGAAAGACCCAACCAATTTTCCAGCCTGTCAAGCAGAAGAGAGTGACATATAGTGTCAAAAGCAGCACTGAGGTCTAACAAGACCAAAATACTGTATGCACCTGAATCCGCTGTGATAAGAAGATCATTTATGACCCTAATTAAAGCGGTTTCAGTACTATGCCCTCTTCTGAACCCAGATTGAAAAGGTTCAAAGAGACTGTTAAGAGCTAGGTGATTATTTAACTGAACAGCCACAACACGCTCAAGAACTTTAGCCAAGAATGGGAGGTTAGAAATCGGCCTGTAATTGGATAAATCAGATACATCACAACCATTCTTCTTAGGGACTGGTGTAATGGCAGCTATTTTTAGTTCTGGAGGAACAATTCCAGAGGTCAATGACAAGTTCACAATTGAAGTCATAAAAGGGCAGATTGATGCAAGGCAGTTCATGATGACCGAGCAGGGAACCGGATCTAAAATACTGGTTGTAGAGTTCATGGACTTCACTGTACTTATAATAAAATCATCTCCGACCATTTCAAAGTTTGAAAAGGTAGTAGTTGGGAAGTTTGAAGGCTGGATATTAACTAGCTCAAGAGGAGTGATGGTATTTAAAGTGCTATATATATCCTCAACCTTACCAGTGAAATAATGAAGAAACTTATTGCACTGTTCAACAGAGGAATGAACAACGGCCTTAGTCGGTTTGAGAAGATTGTCAACAGTCTTAAACAGCGATTTAGTATTTGTTGCAGCGTTACCAATAATGCTTGAATAGTAGCTCTTACGTGCAGTATTCAAAGCAGAATGGTAAGCAGACTGTTGTTCAGTGTAAAGAAGCCTGTGCACCGTCAGGCCAGATTTTTTGTACTGCCGTTCTAATTGTCTTCCGGCAGCTTTCATTAAACGTAAATCCGGGGTAAACCATGGACAGGGTTTCCTAAAAGTAACAAGCCGTTCTCGCACAGGTGCGAACTCATCCAAAAGTGAGGAAAGCATGGAATTATAGTGCTCCACGGAGTTAGTAGTGGGAAGCCCAGAGACAAAAGTCGAAAAAAGAGTGAAGTCCATGTGCTTGATGTTACGGAATTTGATAGTGCGCTCAGAAATAGATCGTGAAGACATAACATTTATGTCAAAAGTAATAAGTCTATGATCACTTATACTCATGTCGATACTATCCAGAGATTGGATACCAACACCAGCAGAACATACCACATCCAATATATGGCCCAGCCTATGGGTCGGAAAAGTAACATGCTGTTTAAAGTCAAAACCATCCAAAATGTCCAAAAAGGTAGCAGTTTTGACACAGTTTGGATTATCAATATGGAAATTGACATCGCCAGTCAAGACCATAGACGGACAGAGTGGACTAAGAAGTGTCAGCAACTCAGTAAACTCAGAAAAAAATAAAGGATTAGGTTTTGGTGGACGATAAATTAGCAGCACAAGAACAGGTGAAGCACCATTGACTTTAAAAACCAGACATTCAAATGATGAAACAGTAGGAGCATCAATAACATCAATTGATATATTAGATACAAATATTGCAGCCAAGCCACCACCCTTACCCGAAGCTCGAGGCACGTCAATATATTTATATACAGATGGGGCACACATGTTCAAATTAAGATAGTCATTGTCTTTATGCCAAGTTTCACTGAGACAGAGAATATCAATTTTCCTGTCAAGGATAGTGTCAGTGATAAGTGCCGTTTTATTGTTTATTGACCTCGTGTTGAAGTGAGCGAGTCGCATAGTGCTACAGCACACATTCGCCGCGGGTTTTTGAGAGAGAACCTCTGGATAGCGTAGGTTACTATGGCCGATTCCACGGGAACCCGAAGTACGACGCAGCGAGCGCCTTCGGTTAGACCAAAGTGCAGTGACTCCAGCACCGGCAGTAGAGCGACTCTGACGAGACCCTCTATGATTATAACTAGGCCGGCGGAGGAGCTGCATGGAACGCAAAGTTTGTATGACGCTGATATCTGGACGGTAATGGTGTCCCAGGGACAAAAGATCAGAGAGAGAGTACCTCAGCATGGTGAAGTCCAGAAGTACGGTCCACTGCTTTACGCTGGTTCCTGATAAAATCAGATCGCAAATAATCCAGGTGATCATATGAAGTCGCATGATAACATCCAAGAGTTGTTACACAGCCATTGCACACGGAGAACTTGACGCAACTCCAGTGACTCGTTTGATCTCACACGGAGACAGCAGCAACAGGCAGAGACAGTGCAGGTGAATCACGGCAACCAGATGTGAGCAGCAGCAGATAGACCAGGGGGAAACACTTTAAAACGCTGGCTCAGTAAAGGTAAATATATGGAAATCCAGCAGCAGGTTAAGACTCAGAAGAGTTTAAAATTATTCAGAAGAGTTTAAAATTAATTAAAATAATAAACAACTAAAAATACGGCAGGAGAAGTGGCAGCCAAACGTGCGCCAACGTCCTCTCCGAAACCGGGACACCGTTTATTGCATAACTGTTATGG
The DNA here is from genome assembly GCF_963082965.1 of Carassius carassius. NCBI lineage: Eukaryota > Metazoa > Chordata > Actinopteri > Cypriniformes > Cyprinidae > Carassius > Carassius carassius. The sequence goes on from NC_081765.1 coordinate 17,004,526, forward strand.
GACACCGGGACACCGTTTATTTCATCACTTAATGAATGCTTCTTATGCATCTTGCTCAAGGTCACAATGATGGAGAAACTGATCACTCCTCTTTCAGGGTTTAAAATATGTTAAAGAGATTTTAACTGTGCCATCAGCCTATTAACAAGAAACAGAAGTTCAATATACTGTGGAGAGAGTAGACAGAATGTAATTTTTCACAAAACAATAATATATTACTCGTATAAGGATAGTCAGAAGTCATCCACTGGGTCTGTCTACATGAACAGGCACATGACAGTCTCTACCCAGCGAGCAAGAAGTAGTCTAGTAGACGTCTAAAAGACGTCATTCTTAGACATCCAGAAAACGTCCTCACAGGAGCCAGAATGAAAGTTTTTTTGACGTCTTTTCTGGATATTGTATAGACGTCAATTAAAGACGTGATAATGACGTCATTTTTAGATATCCACTAGACGTCTTTTCTGGACATTGTATAGACGTCAATTAAAGACGTGCTAACGATGTCATTCTTAGACATCCAGAAGACGTCCTCACAGGAGCCAGAATGAAAGGTTTTTTGACGTCTTTTCTGGACGTTGTTTAGACGTAAATTAAAGACGTTGTACAGACGAAGTTGTTAGACATCCAGAAGACGTCCTTACATGAGCCAGAATGAAAGTTTTTTTGACGTCTTTTCTGGACGTTGTTTAGACGTAAATTAAAGACGTTGTACAGACGAAGTTGTTAGACATCCAGAAGACGTCCTTACATGAGCCAGAATGAAAGTTTTTTTGACGTCTTTTCTGGACGTTGTTTAGACGTAAATTAAAGACGTTCTATGGACGTAGTTGTTAGACATCCAGAAGACGTCCTTACATGAGCCAGAATGAAAGTTTTTTTGACGTCTTTTCTGGACGTTGTTTAGACGTAAATTAAAGACGTTGTACAGACGAAGTTGTTAGACATCCAGAAGACGTCCTTACATGAGCCAGAATGAAAGTTTTTTTGACGTCTTTTCTGGACGTTGTTTAGACGTAAATTAAAGACGTTCTACGGACGTAGTTTTTTGACATCCAGAAGACGTCCTCACAAGATAGTTTTTTTGATGTCTTTTTAGGACATTATTTAGATGTCAAAAACGTGCTAAATATGTAATCTTTAGACAGCCAGAATAAAAGTTGTATTAGATGCGTTTTCTGTAGAAATGTCAAAGATGACTGTTAAAGACTCGTATTAACATGGAAATCCTATCTGGACATATTTGCAAGGATCAAAATTCAAAAAAATGTTTGCTTCAAACAGTGGCATTGAGTGAGTTAGTTCTCACTGAGAAAAACCCAGTTACTCATTGTTAATGGTTGTCGTGTCATGAAACTGCAGACAGACCATAGACCTAAATTATTTGAAAGAATATGGATTAAATTGAATATTCAATTGAATAATTGTTTAGTTTATATACTAGTCTTGCATTTTTGTATCTTATCAATATAATTGTAATAAACTGCTTACCATTTTCCTGTAAACCAAACTGATCACTCCAAGAAATCATCTAAATTTCAAAATATATTTTTATTACTAATATTTAGTAAAACTTAAAACCAGAACAGCAGTATAAATTAAAACAATAACACACTAATACTTAAAACGAGAACAGAAAGTATAAATTAACACAATAACATAATAAAACTTAAAAGTCAGAACAGTAAAGTAATAAATAAAAGTGCTATAAAATTTTGTACTATTAGCACAGTGTATTTATTTATTTATAAGCACCACCCCGACTCTCCCAGGGGCATGTTTAAGGTGGTCCGATGCAGCCGACTTTATCTGGGCCTCTGTGGCAGCTGCATCCCATTTCATGACAGCATCTACAATCAAAGCAAAGAAATCCTGTGTAAAATAAATCAATTCAAACGCCACTGTTGTGGTTTAGCTTGCAGCAGAGATACATATTATGCTTAGATGAAAATTTGAGTAACAAATCAATTAAATGAAATAGATAACAAATTAAGTAAAATTACATCAAGCCTGATATTAAGCATTCCACACAAATTTTTTTAAAATTACCATAATATAAATTCTTACCTTTTATTGCTGAAAACAATTTCTTGTCTTCGAGACCAATTTTCTCTTTTTTGCCCTTCCCCTTCAAATTAAATAGTGTCATTAGGTGGTTGGTGAAGAGCCTAATCCAATCCAAGACAAAAATAATATGCAATTATTCCACCACACGCAGAATTGTCTTCAAATTAAAAAACAAAAAAAAACAGTGATTTTGATAGAGCATTGGCATTATACACAGCCACACTATTTTTACCTTCATCAAATCGCCTGAAAAGACACTATACAATATAACCATACAGATCTCTACATACATTAGACCTCTTAGCTGAGAAGCACATAGGGATTCATAAATTAGCCAGTGTCAGCCTTAGGCTGGCTACACAAATTGGCTGCGTCGCATGAGCCTGGCGTTTCTGTTGTGTGGCGGCTGCGTTGCATTTTCTATGTCTTTGCACACCAGAAACATGTCTGACGCTGCGCTGCTAGCCTTGTCTGTACACACGCATGTTTCCAATTGATTTACTGCAGTAGCACACTTCATGTTAAACATAAAAATATACTGATTTGATTTGAAGACAACTTTGGAAGTACTGACTTTTATTCAAGTATTTAATAAAAGTATTGCATTTTTATGTCAAAACCTAGACACTTTCAAACAACATGTAATCGCGTGAAAAATAAGCGTCGGTTCTATTTCTAGTATGCATGCGTTTTCGGTGCGGCATTCTGGGATTGGAGCCAGGCAAAGCCACGGTGCCACTGCAAATTAGCCTTAGGAAGAAATTTCTTTTGGTGTAACATACATGTTCAAAAGTTGTTTTAGTCGTACAACAGAAAACTCAGATTGGACAGATAGTCTAGCTAGCTGTATGGATTTACCCTGCAGAGATCTGAGCTTAAATTTATTTTAAAGGGGCATTCCACCCATTTGAACATTGTTTTTTATTTAAAGTGGGTCATATATGTAGTCGAAATGTAAAATAAATTTTTAATTTGGTGCCTTCGTGATCGAGGAAAGACAAAAAATAACTTCAGGACGCATTTGTATGAAAGACAACAACTCCCACAATGCACCACATTGCACAGCTCCGCAAGCCACTCCCACTAATCCAGAAAGCGCATATCTGCCTATAAGAGAAATCACTCTTCCGTGTACAAGGCTAGCTACCACCAGAGCTTGAAATTAGGGGAGAAATCCGTTATTTACCTCTTACACTTCCTCCTACAATGACGCAAAATGACGATTTTTGCGTCATTTTTAGGAGGAAGTGTAAGAGGTAAATAACGGATTTCTCCCGTTTCAGGGGAAAAAGAAAGAGTGTTGCACGACCATTCAATAGTATGACTGGGTTTCTAACAATGCAAAGCTTAATGCAAATGGGTGGAGTGTCCCTTTAAAGAAAGATAACAGACATCTGGCCGAAAAGAGTGAAATCTGGTGGAATTTCCTCTCATGCCCTCTTTTGTCCGTGAGCCCCTGTCTGTCTCTCCTTCTCCCTCTCTTAATCCTCCTGTTATTGTTGTTGGAAACCAGAAATAATGCTTTTTTATTCAACGTAGGGAATAAAACAGGGAAGTAAACCACTGCATTTTATTTTAATGACCATCCGTTTAAATAAAAGTGCATATGTCATCTCTAAGGTGGATTTGACTTACAAATTTAGCCATTTTCATAAAATATATGATATACAGTTTATCTTTTAGCACCATTTAGCCAAAAAACACCAAGATATAAAACTATCCATATTGCCAAGCCCTAGTGCACAGTCCTGCTCTTTACTTAAACCAACAACTAAACCAAACTACCAAATGAAAACAGATTGGGGATCTGTGTCTGTTAAGTTAATATGTAAATAAATACCTGTCCATCACTTTGTGCGTGCAGTCCTTCACATCTTTCCCACCCACTCTTGCCAGCTGACAAACCTTTAATTAAAAAAACACATGAAAATATATTAATGGTAAAAAATTGAGAACAGGGTCCAGTTGTTTGCTGCCCTAAAAAACATCACATGTAAACCATACAAAAATCATATGTATAATCATGAAATAATTGAAAGATTTTAACTCAAATATAAAAAAAAATCCCAAAACATTTTATCAGCAGGTAAATACAAAAAGCTGAAAGAATTTGCTGGATCGATATTGAAATGTATCAATATATAAGATCTCTGCTGTATTACTCTGTTGCATATATTTTCTGGCATAAAATGCGACTCAGGGTGTGTCTCCTTACAACAAAATTAGCACGCATAATCTTTCGGAAGCATATCACCCTGACTGACTTGCAGCTTGGCAAAACAAAAACTTCCAACATTTTAATTAAAAGAAATACACTACAGTTTATACAAATTTTATTATAATAAGCAAAACTTCAGTTACCTAAGACATCACCTACCACTGCAGATGTGTTCTGTACTGAAGTGAAAAGTGGAAATAAGACCTGTTTTCCGGTTAGAACGTTCGGTGTTCCGCATAGCCCCCTATTGGCATTAGTCAAGTCCTAATTAGTCAAGTTAGTGCTGGGCGGTTTGACCAAAAATTTATATCACGTTTTTTTTTTTTTTTTTTTTTTTATGATGACGGTTTTCCGGTTTATGACGTTTTTTTATTTTATTTTCATGCATAGTCAGGTGTTCAATGCATTTTCTACTCATTGAGAGAGGAATTACTGCAGTAAATTGATTTAGGATGGTCTATTTTACTGTCATTAGTGAATATTGTAGAATATTTCCACACTAGTAAAACAGGTTTGCATGGCCCCAGAAAATTATGCTGTTGCTTACAAATAAGAGCCAGTCATGCTTCTAATGAAGTGAGGAATCAGAATGCAAAGACAATTGTAGTCAAAATTCAGAACTTTAACTTTTCAAATTTCACTTCTTTTTTATTTTTTATAAAAAACCAATACAAAAAAATAGAACAACTTGCAATACAGGTACATTACACAGTATTCAAGTAAATCTAAAAAGGAAATATAAAACAAGTGACTTAGTGAAGTTACAATTTGCATTAATATTACATACACTATCACACATACAATCTCGTTCTTTTAATAAGTGTTTATGTTGAGAGGAATGGATTCCGAATGGCTACTGTTCTCTGTCATTTTACATTGTTTCTGTGTTTAGCGTGAAAGCTCACGTGATTGCCACCAACTCGGGATAAAATTTGTGCAGGACAGTCGTGCCGTGTACCGGCTGCATTGATGCGAATGTGTGCAATATCTCACGACCTCCCAAGTGTCCGAACTTGCAGCGTGTACATCCGTAACACCAGAACACTGCCGTTTGTTTACCCTCACCACTGCTTGCAATCGCTGAAGTGCAACATTTTAAAGGGTCCGTCTGAAACAGTGTCGTGTGGCGCAGTGCAACGTTCCGACTTCCGAACGTTGTGTACTTGAATACATCAGTTTGGCGGTTTATTAAAAATTAACATCGTAACGAAAATATACAGCGGCTTTCGGTATGAACTGGTTTACCGCCCAGCACTAAGTCAAGTCAAGTCAGGTTTATTTATATAGCGCTTTTCACAATACGTATTGCCCCAAAGCAGCTTCACAGTACCAAATTAAAGGTAATAATGTAACAAGGTTTATTTCTAGTGGAAAAACACAATGTGATAATGTCTATGTTTATTAAGGATAATCAATAGGATTGTAAGCTCATTAGAGGTTGAAAACTTCTTACCAAGGTTTCAAATTTGTTTTTATCCAGAAGAGAAGCCTCCTCCCTCTCGAACTCTTCCAAGGTGTTAATCTTTCTGATCTCAATGCTAGATTTAGGCATGCTCCTCTGGAGTTTTTTGACCTCATCAGTGAGAGTCACCAGCTTTGTCAGCACTATTTTTTGGAATTCTGGCAATAATGAGAAATTAAGAAAAATAATAATAATTACTCACTATAATCATGGTTCTCTGGTAACAGCAAGGCATTTCAGTAAAAGTGTGCTCTCTAGCAATCCTAGAAAAATGAATAACTATTCAATTTGTTACATAACACTATTTAACAGGTAAACTTTAACCCTGTATTTGACAAATCAGTTGTATTAAATAACAATTTTATTAAGAGATGGTTCTAGACTAAATGTCATAAATGCCAAAGCAATAAGATGAAAACCTGAAGTCTGATTCACCAGTTACAAAGAGAATGTAATGTTAATACATAAGTAATTAGTCTGGGTGTTACATGAAAATATTCTTGTACTTACTCGCTTCTGACAGGGGGAATGTGGTTGGCACATCCCTATTATAACTGGACTTTTCATGTGAAAGACCTAAGCAGGAAAGAAAAAAGTGTGTGAAGCGATCAATATATTTAGAACACTTGTACAATGTGCCTCATTAAGTGATACAACCAATGACATTCACCATCTATGGACCTACTTTCCACAGCCTGGGACCTGGGTACACCTGAGAAACCCAAACCACCAACATTAGTTATTCAGTATGAATAGTATTATTCATGCTAATTTGATATTCAATAAGACAAGCCAAATGTAACTGGCAATACTCACGACTGCTTGAATTGTCCCGGCCCACAGACCTGGATGAACCTGTGCAACCCAAATGTAGCCATTATCAATAGTGCAAATTACCCATGCTAATTTAATATTCAATAAAACACAACTGTGCCTGGCTATACTTACAACTAATTGAACTGTCCCGGCCCACAGACCTGGACCTGGATCTGGACGAATCTGTGGAACCCAAAACTGAAACATCATTTTGTCATGACCAATTAGTAACCTGCATGCTGATTTGAAAATTTAAAAATGAAAAGTTTAACTCACCACTAGTTGACCTGTCGAAGTCCAAAGACCTGGGTGTGCCTAAGCAATGCAGAGCAGAAACATCAGTGATTCATTATCATTAGTCCTAGTGACCAGCCTGCAATATTCAGCAATGAAAGGCTATACTCACGACTAGTTGTCCTGTCACGGCCCGCAGACCTGGCTGTACCTAAGCAATGCAGAACAGAAACATCAGTCAGTCATGATCAACATTGTTAGTAACCTGCATGCTGATTTGAAAATTTAAAAATGAAAAGTTTAACTCACCACTAGTTGACCTGTCGCAGTCCAAAGACCTGGGTGTGCCTAAGCAATGCAGAGCAGAAACATCAGTGATTCATTATCATTAGTCCTAGTGACCAGCCTGCAATATTCAGCAATGAAAGGCTATACTCACGACTAGTTGACCTGTCACGGCCCGCAGACCTGGGTGAACCTAAGCAATGCAGAACAGAAACATCAGTCAGTCATTATCAAGTGTTAGTAACCTGCATGCTGATTCAATAATTTAAAAATGGAAAGTTATACTCACGACCAGTTGACCTGTCACGGTACGCAGAACTGGGTGAACCTAAACAAACCAAATCGAAAATGTCAGTCAGTCATGATAAGTAGTAGGGCTGCACATTAATAATCAGGGATGCGCGCTGTTTGCATCCCTGAATAATGTCAGACAGGAAACAAAAGAGCAGGCTGAAGCTCAGGAAGTCGTTCAACTGTGCATAAAGCCAATTCAAGTAAATTCAAGTTAGCGAGAGTGCGAAACACAAGGCAATGTGAGGTTTTTAGATTACTGAGCTAATGTTATGTATCATGTAATGTTAGTGACAGGCTGCAGCTGGGATTCGGAAGGATGGGTAATAGATTTAACATTAAGTTTAAAATTGTCATCCACCAAGCCAAAATGCTTATGTTATCATTATCATTAGACGGCTAATTATGTTTGTTTCAAATTATTCTAATGTTTCATTACAGTGTTGATAATGCATAATAGTGAAGTACAGGCTTCATTTGAGCATTCAATATTTGAATATTAAAAGAAAAATGAAATTTGAATAGTATTAAATGGGAAGATTGACAGCTCTACTCACCACTATTTGATCTGTCGAGGCCCACTGACAACAAAGATAGACATGGTTTAATACAAATACTTAACTTAAAATTTGAATCTGGTTAAAATGCACATGGTCATCTTAGTAACAACTCACCATTCTTTAACTTGATTGGTGGGGTGGGAAATACTGGAATTATTGGACTGGAATCTTAACAGCAAATAAGGGGTATAGCAAAATTAACATACAGTTTACTTGATTTTGTACTGAGAACAGGCAACGTTTCAATACACATTAAATGAATGCCACAATAAACATTTCGGTACCTCCTTTCCTCTTTTCTTTATCATCCTCCTCAGCAGTCGCCTCAGACAGGTCAGATCCTTTTAATATTAAAACACGTTCAATTGTAACATGAGTTAGCATGTTTTCACTATTTAACAAATGATGGGGACATACCTTCAACAAAATCGTCAAAATTTTTTGTTTTTTTTATCCTCTTTTTAACAACAACCTCTTCGTCTTCATCTTCTTCACATAGTTCAGCATGGCTGGTTTGATTGTAGTCTTCACACTCATGGAAACTTTCTGCAAAGACAGCATGCATGTCATCAAAGCTTATATCAATGTATAGTCCACATAACTTCTCCAATTTTTTTTACCATTGTATCAAAATATAAGAGGTTACCTGAGGTAAATTTAACTTTCAGCAATGGGAAAGTTTCCCAGTCCTCCTTAGGAGCCACATGATTGTCGAAACAATATTTTGCTCTTGTTTTTGGCCATCGAAGGTTTTTCTCGGCAACATTAACCCAGGCATCAGGGATGGTCCCCTCCATTTCCTTCCCATTCTCGTTCCAGACGGCTCTGACGAAAAGCATAACCTGCAACAAAAATGAATATAATAAATAAATGAACTATTAAATATATGTATATTTACTCACTGCTCTTGACTAAAGAACTTTTGAAGCTTTAATAAGGATAAGTCTATATTTTTTATTCATATTTTACGCAGTGCAGGTTGTTTGATAATTAAATTTCGGTATATGTCCAAGGCCTACCAGTTAGACAGTAAGGGCATAGGTAAATATGACATCTTTACTGTTGTACTATTGAGACAAACAACAAGTTTGCAGTATTGCTAATATGTCAATATTTAGTTTAATTATATTTTATTTTAGAAAGCACAGTGCATTTAGTTTTTGCTTGTTTCGAGATTTGAGTTGAGCAATACACATTTCATGCAAATCATGCACCCATATACATAGTATACCCAACGTACTTTATGTCTTGCCAATCTTCATCATGAATGTTCAATGCCATGCAGCAGAGGAATCATGACAGAGCCATTGTTGAAAGGAAGGCAGGCTACTTTTCGACCAAGGTCTTTTTCCTTGACTTCTTTTCTTCTAAGTCTTCGGCCATTCCCTATGTAGGCAATGTTCAAGAGGTTTGACGGACATGGTTTGTCAAACAGGTCGACAGTGTGTCTCTGTTTTACCACATCGCAAACAACTGTACCATCTCCCCTCCTCTCTTGAACAAAAGCAAAGCTCTCATCTTCCAGAAGGAAACAGCTGTCTCTCCTTTTTGATGAAATGTACATTTGGGGCTTTGCTTTAGGCTGTGCAGTGGAATTCCCCTGGGCATGTTCAATTTCGACCAGGCGTTTGGACACCTGCGTTAAGGGATTTTGGCCAGTCCTGACCAATCTTTTAATCTGCTGCAAATAGTTCTCATATGGAAAACAACATATGTCATTTAAAGAGCACCTGAAACGAGAGACATCTTCATGGATGTGTAACAGGGCATGCACATTGTACACCGTAAATGTTTTTCCATAGAGTGCAGGGCAGCTAGACACAAAGTGCCTCATCAGTTCAGCAGAAAAATCCAAATAGGCAGCTCTTTTCCTCTCATCTGAGTCCAGCATGATGAATACCGCCACGGTCAATGTCACAAAATGAGCATACAGCTGTGAGGAGACTGTATTTTTGAGTACTATGGGTCCCGTGTACAGAAGAAACTGACGGAACTCTGTGGCTTTCCACCTGTCCAACTCCTGAAGGCCACGGGGCTGTCGCGCAAACTCACTGGGCATCTGGCCTCGTAGCAGGTTTAGTTTTTGTGAGATTTCATTTTTCTGTCTCACAGAAAGCCTACACAGTTTTGGGCCTCTAGTCAGATACACCAACAGCCGCCTAACAACACCCAAGCAAACCGTATGCATATAATCCAACACAAAGGCACTGACACAGGGAATCCCAGCAGCTATTAAAGGGCTAGACCCATTTTGATGACGGGAATACTCTAACTGACTAAATCCTTCATCTGTGCGCAAGGTGGATGTCAGCTGATTGAAGACAACTCTTCTTTCAACATACTGACCTTTCACTTGGCACCTCTCACAGCTGTCATATGCAGTATGACCTTTAATGCATTTTAAATATGCTCTTGCCGGTGCATCACAGATAAAGGTACGAACATTTACGGCATACTTTTTCTCACGAAACACCAGGCCATTCTGTTGGAGATTATTGAACTCCTCCAAAAAGTCATGGAGATACGCATCAAGGGGCTCAGGCTTGCTTTCCCCACAGTATAATGCCACAATAAATGGACTGAAATTGCTAAATGTAACCAGTATTGGCCAGAACTGGACTTTACTACTTTTGAAGATTGGTAGTCCATCAATGTTCACATCCAAACTGACTGTACTGTGTTGTTGTCTAAAAGCATCATTTTGAGACAGTACACGGGAAATGCCCCCCTCCAAGCCATAGTAAATATACTGTCCATTGCATTTAGAATGGCTGTCAATGACTTGAGGAGTGGCTAGTAATGTGCGTGCATCTTTGGGGAGTACATGTCCATGATCCCTTAGAATCTGCAACAATTCATTTAGGGACCTATTAGTAATTTGATGTCTTGTACTCCACTCTCGCAAGTCATCGCCGATGTTTCTAACTTGGACCTCTGGTTCGGGGTTCAAAATCTCCACATCTGAGTCACACATTCCGATGTCAGTGTCAAAGTCTGAACCATCAGTGGTCACACTGATGCTGTGGTCATCAGTATTGCTTCCACCATCATCATTGGTTGTTTCCTCTCTGTCATTTGTGGTTACTGCGTCATCAATTGTCACCGCAGTGTCATCGTCAGATTGGAGAAGTTCATTGATGTCTGCTCTACGTTTCCTCCACATTCTTAAATAAGCCATCTTTAAGTGTCAAAACAAAATTCAGTAAAATTAAATATTTTGCGTGTGCATACACACACACACTGGAGATGATGCCTTGTCCGGTTTTTATATATAAATACGGATCACGTGTTCAGTTACAAATAAGTTAGATAGTATTGGATTGCGGGCTCTCTTTGGCGTTTTTTTTTTTTTTTCAACAGACAAAAAAAAATAACTTTTGGGTTTAAAACAACGTGAGAGAGTATATTATGACAATTAAAATTTTTGGGGGAACTATCCCTTTAATGTTAATAAAACAACAAAACACAAGAGAAAATCTCACTAACAAAGATTTTTATCTTTGCCACTTTGGCCTAAATGTCTGCTATTCTATTTTATTCTTCTACAGGGGTGTATGTCTACCATATGCATACACATTAAGGGTGTCACGATTTTGATTTTTAATCGAAATTGATCGAAATTAAATCACAATCTCGATCATCGAATTAAAAAACGTCCGGTCTACTACAGCTTACTAATACTCTGAGAGTTAAAGGAGAACTCCGGTCAATTTTAACATTGAGCTAATTTTTTTGTACATTTGGAGTGCTGTCAGTACAGAGAACAACGACAAAAATCGGTGTTGCCTACACCGAGTTATTCTATTTTTAAAATTTGCACCCTGTTGACTTCAATGGGGCAAGTACTAAACCTGCTTTTAGCCTCTTAACAGTCACATATATCCGTCCGCCACAGAACTGATAAACTTGTATTCCGAGCATGTTTGATCATTATATAAATCATGTTATAAAAGTAAAAAAAAAAAATCAAAGTAATTGACACAGTTTGTATTTTTTATTATCACTAGAACTATTTTTCACATGGGATCTAGGGAATCTTCTTGAAACCGGAAGGTGTACCCAATAAAACCGCCTTTTCCACCACACTTTTAAGAACAAAAACGAAAGGAAAAAAAAAACACTCTTATCCGAAAAACATCTATGCTTATCACTTTTAAAAATATATAATTTTACTAATTAGCATACACGTCATAAAAAAACACCAAAACAATAAACTATAAAATAAATTGACATTTGTAGGAGTATGGGTGAAATTTATTTTATATTTGGGCTTGCCCATGTTGCTGAAGGGGTCAAGGTGGTCAGAACAGCGCTCTTTTGGAACCCCAGGCCTTTAAAAATAACTTAAGGCCAAATATGTTGAAATTTACCCATCACCCTCAAACAAAGACAATGACAAATGGAAAAAATACAATAAATAAATAACTTTTTCTAGAATAAATAATTTAAAAACTTTAGAATAATAGTCGGACTGGAAGTATTTGTGTCAACGTCTACCATTCCCACTTCCCAAAAATCATGTGGTTATAACTCACATTATCAGTTATTGTTTGGTTTATTCCTCGCCTTGAATTTGAGGGACCAGATCTGTCAATTTGTGCCAACCTGCCTGTATCCTATAGGCCTACCTCTCAGAGATGATCAGATCATAAAAAATCATTAGTCATCCTGCCACTGCTTTCCCCATTGTGACTGACCTGCCTAAGTTTAAAAGAGCTAGGTGACCAAAATAATAAAATTATGTAGAGGGTTGAATGCAATACAATTGTGATATTGACAAGGAACTAGCGTCAACTATGGCGTCGCTCCTACAGTGTTGTGACCGTTTCGGAGTGATATATGATAAGTCTGATTTTGAAGATCTAATTTCAAAATGTTACTGCATATTGTAGTGTTTTTTTGCAAATTCAGTGACTACTCCACACAGCTGATCAACACAGGACCAGTTGACCATGTTCTTGGCCTCCGTCACCTTGACACGAATTAGGGTTACTCATTTTTGGAGGTGCACACCAAAGGAGAAGCTTGTTTATTTTGGAACTGTCTTTCACGTGGATATTTTGGTGGTACATTTTGTAAATTTTTATAAAATATTATGTGAATCCTAACTTTGAATTTAAATGTTTTCATGAATGTAAAAAGAAAATTGATAATTTTTAAATCTGAAAAAATTCTGTTAGCTAAATGTATTCACAAATGTAAATTTTATGCAGCCCTTTTTTTAAAGATTTAAACATGAAATGAAAATATATTTTGAGTATTGAGTTCTATAAGAAAAACTTAAAAGCCATACAGGCTGCGCAGTGTTTAAGGACCTTAATCTGGAATGAAAGACTTTAGGAAATTGGACTGAGGGACTCTGGAAATGTTATAACAATGATGATGGTTGTTTTTTTTAACAGCCTTTTGATTATAGTGGGCAGGCCACAGTGGCCGGCCTTTAACATATTTTCAATCATTAAATCTGGATGTTTACGAATGTTTAGATTGTGGCAAAATTGGACATCTTTATTCACATAATTTGTCGAATAATTCTGGATGTCAACGTACAGATTATAACCATATGAACGTATTTCCTCAACTAGTTCTGGCTGTCAGTGGACGTTTAGATTATGGCCAGATTGAACATCTTTATTCACATTTATGGACCGTTTCTGGATTTTGTTGTAGTTTCAGTCTTTCAATCAATCTTTCAGGCAAAATGACTTCAGAGATCTTTGATGCCAGAAACAATTAGACTTTATTTGAACAAACAAAGCCGAGCGCCTCCTGCAGAAAGGACACTCCAGTTCTGTGGGGTTTCACAGATAATATACCCACATCCCTTCCAAATATGGTCACCTCCTTTAGATTATTTTTGGGTGAGACTTTGTACCAGGTGTCTTTACTGAAATAACATTCTCAGGCCTTGGTTTTCAGGCCTTTGCTACCAAAGTCAACCAAAGTCATACACACAAAGGGAATAAATAATAGTGTACAAATGTAGGCCTATAAGTAAATTGCTTATTTTCTAAATAATAAAATCTTCAACATTGTCAACGGACGTCCAGATTATAGCCTATGAACGTCTGTTCAGTGGACGTTTAGATTATGGCCGGATTGGACATCTTTATTCACGTCATTTATGGACTGTTTCTGGATGTCAACGGACGTCCAGATTATAGCCAGTATGAACGTCTTTTCTGAACTAGTTCTGGCTGTCAGTGGACGTTTAGATTATGGCCAGATTGGACATCTTTATTTGCGTCATTTATGGACTGTTTCTGGATGTCAACGGACGTCCAGATTATAGTCAGTATGAACGTCTTTTCTGAACTAGTTCTGGCTGTCTGTGGACGTTAAGATTATGGCCGGATTGGACATCTTTATTTGCGTCATTTATGGACTGTTTCTGGATGTCAACGGACGTCCAGATTATAGTCAGAATGAACGTCTTTTCTGAACTAGTTCTGGCTGTCAGTGGACGTTTAGATTATGGCCGGATTGGACATCTTTATTTGCGTCATTTATGGACTGTTTCTGGATGTCAACGGACGTCCAGATTATAGTCAGAATGAACGTCTTTTCTGAACTAGTTCTGGCTGTCTGTGGACGTTTAGATTATGGCCGGATTGGACATCTTTATTTGCGTCATTTATGGACTGTTTCTGGATGTCAACGGACGTCCAGATTATAGTCAGAATGAACGTCTTTTCTGAACTAGTTCTGGCTGTCTGTGGACGTTTAGATTATGGCCGGATTGGACATCTTTATTTGCGTCATTTATGGACTGTTTCTGGATGTCAACGGACGTCCAGATTATAGTCAGAATGAACGTCTTTTCTGAACTAGTTCTGGCTGTCAGTGGACGTTTAGATTATGGCCGGATTGGACATCTTTATTCATGTCATTTATGGACTGTTTCTGGATGTCAACGGACGTCCAGATTATAGTCAGTATGAACGTCTTTTCTGAACTACTTCTGGCTGTCAGTGGACGTTTAAATTATGGCCAGATTGGACATAAATTCACAGTGTCATGAATCGACTAATTCTGGCTGTCAATGGACGTTCAAATCATGGCCTGGACGGACGGACGTGATATCAACCTGTTTTGTACGTCCACAGACGTCGCTTGCTCAGTGGGTAGTCTCTAGAATCCTTACAGGGGTTAAATGTTTCTACAAGAAAATTAAGACACAGTGATACCATCTTTGGCTGGAACCCAAGTGGCAACATTAGGTCTTTGATACATTGTGAGTCTTTTAGAGTAAAAAAATGATCTGTCCTTTAAAAAGGGATTTACTGTATCTGTTACTCTTACATAACTACAGTTTTTGAACCCTCTCCTTCTATTACAAACCATAGAATATACTGTAAATGTATTTGATGTCAACATATCGACAGGGTAATGCTTTTAGTATAAATTCTCTAAAGCTTCTGTAAAATTTGACCAGTCCTTCTGAAAATTAACTGTTTTCCTTTTAATAGAAGTTTAGCTCTGGTTCACTGTCACATATCTGTGTCATATGAATGATGTAACTCTACATGTGTGGACTCGCTAATTGATATCTGCATCTGATAGAGGTGATAGAGAGATGGTGGAAAAGTATTCAGCCATAACGATCCTTCAACAAAATATGGAAGAAATGAAATGAGATGTGACCTTCCAGTCATCCTTACCAGCTACTGTATCTGTTCCTGTTCCTTCAAAAACATTTTTCAACTTTGAGAAGCTGGGACAGTTTGTTAGCCTTTTTTAGTCAGTTTTTCATTCCTCTCACTAAAACATATAAGCTTGCCCAAGAACGTTCAAACTATATAGTCAGCATCTCTGCAAAGAGCAACATGAGACCACCCAACTCTTGTGAGACAATATATCATTCAGCTATACAGAGCTGTTAAGTTTGCACTCCAAAAAATCCAAGAAGGGTTCCCTCATGGATTTGCTATGGGATTTTCAATTCTAGAGTAAAAAAAAAAGTACTAATTAAAAAGTTTTGTTTTACAAAATAACAATCATACCACAAATGTGAATTTTGATACCATGGTATGTTAAATATGCAAGTTACTAACAAGTTGCTGCAGTACATAACTACAAGTTACAACTACCACAAGAATGTTACTGCGTGTTTGTGATGAACATTATAAAAACAAGCTGTCATCAGCTGTATTAAATGAGATGTAAACACAACTAAATCTGCCATACACGCAAAGCATATTAAAAACATTTGCCATTTGTAAACAATCATTTGTAAGTTTACAAATGAATGGTTGTAATCAGTGGTTTATGGTGTGAAATTTATAACGCCATTGAAAGTATGAGAGCCGACATCAAACAACAATGCCAGAAAGCAGACCCTTTAAGTTCAGTTCCTGCTGAAGAATCAAAGGCTTGTCTCTTTATCTGTAAGGATATTTAATTCATATTGTGTTCATAAAGAGATACTGTAAATGAGGAATCCATGGCTGAGACGAAATGTAGATCAGACGAATTTGGTCCCGACAGAGAAATTTTAAACTGTTACACAAGAGATGAAGAATGTGAATACACGATTGTTTGTGTTTGTTTCTGTTAAATGTAATGTGTCATTTAAAGTGTGTGCTTGGGGTGTTTATCTATTCTAGAGTTTTGTGATGTTTTGATAAAGTTTGCTTTTTCCAGGATAAATATTTATCTTCTTGATCAAGAATGTTCATGTTTTACACGATCACTCTTATTAAAGATCCTTGGCAACTGCAGTATTTATCGACACAAAATTCACAATCAGTACCAGCTGACTCAAAGACAAATCTTTTTAGTGTTGTTGTAAAATCAACATACAGAAATACCGGCTGTTCATATTCCACATCATCCTGAGCTGCTCATTCAGCCGGCATGAACCAGTGGCTCTTTGCCTTGATCTCAAATCCCTTTTGGAGCACCAGCCAAACCACAGGAGACTAAAATGAAAAACAATATTTGTTTTCTGAAGACTGTTTCTGCAAGCAGAAATATAATGAAGGTCTTAGACAAAATAGCAGAAGTCTACATGAGAAATGATATAATTAGACTAGTAATATTGATGTTGTGTAATAAACAGTTCCATAAACAAAAGGTTAATACTGAGTGACATATATCATATCATATCATATAATTTCATATCATATCATGTAATTAGACATCACCGTACTAAGTCTATATACTTTTCTATCTTGGATAGCCTGCAAACAGAACCCCTGTAAAACAGAAACAAAACTGCTGTGAGTCATGACCTGTTTCAAACTGGTGGTCTCTTTTCTTTTTCTGTGTTATTTTAACACAGCCGCAGCCTACACTCACATGACAATGTCGTGTCTGAAAGAATAAATTTTTATGAAGCATCATTTTTATGACATTTGATGTTTTTGAAGTTTTGACTGTGTTGTCTAAGTGCCTGACAGTATTGTTGTGCCGTGGTGTCATTTTCCAGACATGAACACTTTGAACATGGCAAAATAAATGAATAGCTGCCGAGAAAGACATTAAGACAGGATGTTTAGGAATAAAAATGTGTCACACCATGACTGGGGTGAGAACCGAATTAACAGATTAGAGACTGAAACTAAATGAGTCAAACTGAGTTGATTAACCAAACCGCTAATTATGGGAAAACTCTTCAACTATACAACAATAATCTTCGATGATGCCCAAAATTTGTGTAACATACTGAATTAATTAGTTAGGCTTTGTGTTTAATCCATAATCATGCAAACTTGACTGTGGCTCTTTATGAAAGATTAAATAATTAGAAATTTTGGAACAATAATATTGTATTTGTATAGTATTGTATTTTTTTTTAACTTTAAGCAGCCAAAAAAGAAATATAAGAAACCTTGGGTTTATAAAAACAGCCATTAGATTATGTTGTATAACAAGGCAGGACTGTGTACAGAAGATGTCTTTAAAAGCCAGCCACTAGTGCAAACCTAAGGGGTTTTGCTCAGGCCTTGCAGGTGTCTAAATACAGGAAAGTGTTGGAAGTAGGCTATTATAGACTTGACTTTGGTTGCACAAGGAGTTCAGGTCAGCATAAATCAGACTCTAATTTGTTTTAGTACTGCCCCTGCATCTGTTTGATGTGGAAATGCTGCTCAGAACTAGCTGACTAAGATGGAAATAAATAAATAAATATTCAATGTAAAAAGGGTTCTGCTGAGGTCTACTGAATGTGCTAAACATGTATTGCTTGGTTTTGGGTTATCTAAAAGCTGGTAAATGTTTAAAGAGTTTAATTCCATTAAAAATACCCAAATGGAAAACTAAAAGGGTAAGAGTTTTATAATGTTTCACTGTAGGGTTTTAATTGTGTTGTTGTACTGAGTTGATTTAACTGTTGTATGAATTTCCTGTCCTGTATAGTTTATAGGTCAGCTTGAGATACTAAAAGAAGAGATAAGAGAGATAATATGTTTATTAACATAGTCATTTATGTATTTCCAGTTACATCCCTTTAAATTTACCAAATGTTTTACATATTCTTAACATTTTAGCTACATTGAATACAGAATGTGGTTGTTCTTGACTCCAAATTAATATAGTTATGACATCTTGAGAGTTTTTTTATTTTTTTATTTTTTTTGTTAAACCAAAAACTTCCATCACTTCCATAGTACGGTCTTGTACGTTTTATTAATTACCTTTAAGTTTTTATTACGCCTTTAGTGTGCAAATAAAAAGGGGCCACCACTGTTGAATAGAATGTTGAACCAGTTATACAGTGTTAATTTAAATAATAATAGATCAAAAGGCATGACTAGATTGAATACATATTAATTCCAGCTCACGCATGGGTTAATCCTATGCTCATATTCCATCAGATATCATAGAGAGCTATATTCAAGTGTGTGAGGGGGGGAAGCATTTAAAGAAGACAAATTTGATGTTTAATTGTTTCATAAGTTACACTGAGACAAGATCTATATTTAATAAGCACTGAATTAAATTATTTGTTTCAGAGCATATTTAAGTATTCAGTGCTCCAACAGAACTAAAAACAATAACAAAACTATGATTCAAGATAAATATAACAACATACTTAACTTACTTTTCAGATAACTGAAATATACACATCTATCATAGACAAAAATAAATGCCCTTCCAAGTACACACATGAGGCTCTGTTACAAGGTGACAGCCAGTCATAAAACATCAAAACCACACACATGGAGTGCAAACACAGTTGCACATTAATAAATCAGTTGAAAATGAATTCTTTCTGACCTGCTCCTTCCTTCAAAACATGTTGGAATGTGCTATTGGAGGGAACAAGTGAACACTGACTGTTCAAAAAACAAAAGCAATGCCAATTCTCCTGTCAGACACAAAAGACACTCTTTTATCAAAGAAAGTGCTTTTAGCAATTAAATCAGTAGCAATTAAGCTAAATATGAACATTTATGAACAAATATGAACATTTAAGATAAGAATATATACTGATTCACTATATTCACTATACTGATATCTTACTTAAAAGGAGCACTGTTATATATATTTTTTTATAAACTTTATCACAATTTTAATGGTTTGTTGACCTTACACAGTAAAAAAAGTTTATAGAAATCATTTTCACTCAGAAATTGCTAGTAAATTTCACAAATAATTAAGAAGAAACATGAATTAAACATGAAATTTAAAAGTAGAAAGTCTAAAATTTATTTTTTCTTGTAAAACTAACTCCAGTTATCTTTGTTTTATTTACAGCCTCAATTTCTTTATCTTATTGTATTTTTTATATACCGGTATTTATTTATTTATTTTCCCCACATGTATTGCATTATAAATCACTATTGGACAAAATGATTTTGGAATGATATACCTAAAATCATGTTTCTCTAAAGTGGTTCAAAATTGTCAAATTTAGGCTGCCAGTTACTTTGGAATCAATTCATTGTATCTGTGTTCTTGGTTCTGATGTTAAAATATATTATCATTCTTTGGAACATTTCAAATGAATTGATTAGTATCTATCTTCGGAGTCACTGCTACAATTTTGCAGAACACTTGGTCAATTTTACCTGAATTTCAGGAAAACATCTCAAAGTGTTTCTGATCTGACAACATCCCATCAGTCTTTTGGCACATTTCAAATGAATTAGTCAGAATCTTTGGAGTCACTGCTGTGAATTCACTGCTATTTTGACGAAAAACATTTAGTTTAGTTTATCTTAATTTCAGGAAAACATGTCAGAGGAGTTCATGTTTTGAAACAGATCATAGCTTTGCTTGAGGGGTGACGGTCTTGAGGGTCCTAGCTCACAGTCGTAGAGGTGTTTTCCACCATTGCATACTCTGTCTCGGTGCCCTGAGAGCCCTCAATGAGCCGCGCTAGCCCTGTACGTTTGGAGTATTTGAAGATGAAGGCTTTCATGAGGTCATAACGGTAGTGACGGTGAGCGAAGCTGTAGATCACAGGGTTCACACAGCAGTGCAGCAGTGACAGACATTGCGTAAGGTGCAGCGCCACAAAAAGGCCATTCTCTAAACTGCAGCCCAGCAGCAGAACACCTAACACTGCTAGCGCATCGACTAACAGCACAGCATGATATGGTGCCCAGCAAGCTATGAAAACCACTATGTACATGAGGATGACCTTCCTGCTCACGCTGTGTTCCTGGTCACCATTTGAAGGAGAATGAGAGGAAGAGGAAGCCAGAGTGTTTGCCAGCAGCGCATAGGACACTGCTATAACGGGGAAGGGTATGACAAAACCAAGAACCACAAAACTCAGCTGAATGCCCACCATCCACTGCAAAGGGTTGTCCTGTGGATATACAGGATGACACAAAGTCACATGACCATGTGCTGATTTGACGGACTGCAGGAAGTATGTGTCAGGTATTGAGGCAAATAAAGCAAGCAGCCATGTTACCACACACACTAAACATCGTATTTGTCGTCCTCTTCTGTGAGAAATCTCTCCCGTGCGGACCACCGAGAGATACCGGTTCACACTCATGCAGGCCAGGAAGAAGATGCTGGCGAAAAGGTTGACATTGAAAAGTAGATGTGTGAGCTTACAAGCCGCTTGGCCAAACGGCCAGTGACCGTCCTGTGCCAGCGAGCTCACCCACACCGGGAGAGTAGAGACCACACACAGGTCAGCCACAGCTAGATTTAAAATATACAAGTGTGTGTCATGCTTATGACGCTCTGAGCGCCAGTTGACCCACACTACTAGTGCATTGGCGGGCAGGCCCACAACAAAGATGAAGGCATAGAGGGTGCATATAGCATGGAGGAGAGCAGAACGCTTGAAGGATGAGGGGCACATTTGCATTTCCACCCCTGAGTTGTTGTCACTGGTGTCTGTGAAGTTGAATTCTTCCCACATGGTGAAGAATTCAGTCAGTTCATTGGCACTTAGACTCATCTTCTTATCTGGCGGCGAAGACTGCAACTGTGGAAGGAGAAGCAACTTAAGTTAAACACCCATCAACATGTAGTTCAGTTATGACCATAAGGTCTATGTCATCGGTTATTAAATATCAATTAATTAAATTGATTTTGGGGTAAAATATTACCTGGATATATATATGCTAAATGTAACATAATGAAATATAATAAAATATATTTCAATTTCATTTATTGATTTTGAGAATATTTCTCTAGATATTTAAATTACTTTTATCATTCATTAATGTCAATTTACTAAATTATGATGTATCACAGTATGTATGTTACATTATTATAATATATGTTTATTAATTAGTTTTGGCTGTTTACAACGTGATCTCATGAGAATACGTGTGTATTTTTACGTTAAATGTGGTTCTACCACACGTACATTTACTTACGTTTTCATGCACATAAAAACGTACAACTTAGACGTATTTATAGCAGTTAAAAAAAAAAGTTTCATGTATTTGTTAACACTGCCATTCAAAAGATTGTGGTCAGTTTGTGGCAAGTTACTTTTTAAAGAGAATTATTACTTTATTTACTTCATTATTACTTCATTATTGATCAAAAGTGACAGGTAAGACATTTGTAATATTACAAATGATTCATATTTCAAAAGAATTGAAATATATGGATTTCTAAACAATATATTAAGCAAAACGTTGCTTTCTTATTTCCCTCTTTTGATTGTGACATGAAATATGACCTGCTTTTTGTGTTAAAGAGGTTTCATTTACTGGAATGACTTTAGAAATAACTGTAAGTCCCATAGGATTTAAAAGCAATTGTCAAAAACAAGCAATTATGTAAAGTATTGCTATGAACTATCAGATGCAGGTTGTTATTTATATTTCTCTCACAGGGTCATACTCATAAGTGGAGTTTGAACCTTTTTATTATTATTTAATTGACATAAGACCTCTCAATCATGGAAGACAAACCTGTCAATGGCACTAGAGCATTGCATTTTCGGTGAAATTGTCACAGCATGCTATTATAATTTCATGGTTCAGCTCGGTTAGAAAGTTGACACTGCTTCAAAAGCCCAAAGCTGTCTGGGTTCAAGCCAGTCATGTTAAAGTACCCTCTAAACTGGTACTGCTTTTCAAAAATCAAAGTGTCGTAGTTCTGTGACTTCACAGTGATTTCTATGAGCAAAGTAATTTCAGTTTATGGATTTTGCCACGCCGTCTTAAACATCTAAGTGACCCTTCCTCAAAGACGTGTTGATCTGTGGTTGGTGAGGTCACAGACCCTTGACCCTTGATTTTTCTCTGGTCACTAAATCCTTTTTTTTATGGAACCTTTCAATCTCCAGCAGAGCTGCCACAACAGATATCAATGTGAGTATAATGCTATTCTCAATTAGAGTAAATGTATAACATTTTCAAATAAGTCTGTCTCATGTTATGTTGTGTAGGACTTATAAAGAGTGTGTTATTGTGTTAATGCACTGAAATATTATAACAGGAAATATCCTTTTGAAGGGAAGATTATCCCCATGGGGATCATTTTCCCTTGCAAAAGGAAATGTTCTGTTGCTCCACCTGTATTCTGTTTGAAGTTCATTACAAAGTGAAATCTAATTATTTTCAATTTAGTAGGTACACAATAGTGTTGTTCGATAAAAGATTTTAGGTTTGTTTGTTTGTTTAAGAATGGTTTATATGCTTTTACCCTACAGGAGGAAATAGTTCAGGAACAAAATGTATTGTAGTTTATCACAAAATGTAACTGATGAATATTTTAGGGACTGAAACATGTGGAGAAACACATGAATACACTCTTTGCCTTCTCTCTAATTGTGTCATTGTCAATATATATAATAGAGCACAACTGACAATTTACACTCTCAGAAACATCTGAATGGTTCCTGGCCTTACAGCAGTACACAGTGGAGACACTGGAGTGTCAAAGGTCAAATGCTTTATGACAACAGACAGCTTGAGGGCCTTGAACCTGTGACACTTTGAAATTATCTTTGAAAAGGTGATAGGCATAATGAACCAATTAATTACTGGTTAAAAATATTTTTAAGGAATCTGTAGTTTCTGTTCATTAGCTGTGCAAGCTCTCCGGGCCATAAATGCAGCAAATTTTTCTTTATTTCAGTTCAAATTAAATTCATTCCATCTTCCTGCACCTTAAAATAATAAAAAATAATCTTGTGTCAAATGTCTATTTATTTTGAGGTTATGGATTTCGGCAAATGTAAACAGTTTAACAGAATGATGCATTGAGTAAAACTCAAAGCATGAGATAATATTGCAGACTGGGATTACTGGCAGCAAATAGAAAGCAGAAAGTATGTGTAAAGCCTAACCATGGACATAATGAACTATGATGAAAATCTAAAAGCCAAATCTACAGATACTTTATAACTTTCCGTTGTATTGATGTGAAGATCCATGATACAGTATAAAGAGTACTTGGTTTTGTGTATGTTGACTTTTCCCAAAAATTTAACGATTAGGCTAACGTTACAGTATGTCTTCATTTAGCCTACTCACTCTCATGCTGGGGGAGAAGTCATAAACATTGGTGAGTATAAATGTTGCTATTGCTGTTTGTTTATTTAACCCTTAATCAGTCCTCAAGTAGGGTTTACGTTTTTGGTCCTTGGGGTCAGACAGACCCCAAACATTTACAGAGTGATTGGAAATATACATATGATAAGGAAATATACATTTTTTTATATGACAAACTATATATGTATATATACATATACATATATATATATATATATATATACAATTATTTATTTTATTTTTTAACTTCTAAGCTATACATTTATGTTGTGTTTTTGCGGATATTTGATTGTTTTTTTTTTACCTATTACCTGCAAAATTACTCATCTAGGTCATAAATTGGGTTATGAAAAATATTTTATCTGTATAAAAAATCACTTAAAATATGACCTAAATTAAATATAAAAGGTTTCTAGATATTTGCCCATGTGCTAGGGATAGAATATTATCATCTGCAGGTTAGAGGAAAAACTTTAGGAATTACAGTTAAAGAAAGAAAGAAAGTGCAATGACCACATATATCCAGCAGAGGTCCATAGGGACTCATTCATATTCAGTTCAGTTTCAAGTCAGTTTTTCAACTTCTTGCAACTTTATGATACATATTTTGGGAATACATTTATTTAAACATTCTTAAATGTATAAAAAAATCAATATTTTTGTCAAAGGTTAGAATTTGTTGTTGTCTGATATCTTTTGAATTGTCTGCTTTTATGTAAATGTAAATTATGTTACATAAATTTGTTTATCTATCTATCTATCTATCTATCTATCTATCTATCTATCTATCTATCTATCTATCTCTCTCTCTCTCTCTCTCTCTCTCTCTCTCTCTCTCTCTATATATATATATATATATATATATATATAAACATAAGATATTTGAAATGTTTATGATTTCATTACGAAACCCTTGACACTAACAAAAGAGGTATCATGAAGAAGATATGCTTTTAGAAGAAAAAAAAAATCCCTTTTGCTGGGCTGTTAACTAATCGTCTGGTCAGTGCAGGTGTCTCAAACAGGCAGTGTTGTGACTAATATAGCCAACTGAAACTCGTCTCAAGTCTTCTGCTCGTTCATTAGGACAAAAAGATATGTCCTACCTTTGTCATTTGACTTTAAAGCTTGGTCAGTGCGAAATATTAATCCACGGTTTCGTTCCTGTCCGCCGATGAGATGAAGTGACTCCGCTGGCGCTTGTGCTTCAGGTTGTTTAAACAGAGAGAATGAAAGTGGCGACGCCCATCTGCGCCTGAATATAGCGGCTTCGCATGCACCTCAGTCTGAACACACGCAGATACATCACTGCGGACCAGAGCCACTGCTGGTCAAATGGATGCCACGAGGGGAATTATACTATTGAGCCACCAGTCTAAAAAAATCTTAAAATACACAACACTGGTTTAAGAACGTATTTTTATTTATTGTATACACCCTAAACACATCGTTAACCATAATATAACTTTGTTGAGCAACTCTCTTAGACATTATGAAACATAACCACCCAAAACAACAACCTGAGTACTGAAAAATAATCTGGCAGCAGCAGCAGCAGCAGGAAAGGTCTACAAAACCACAGAGCAAAGGCATGGTGTTTTTACAAAAAAAAAAAAATTTCTCAGTCTCGATCAATGGAAATAAAACATCATAAGTCTATTTTTATTTGTATGGGGAGGACATGGGACATTTAATGGTTTTCTTTATCCTCTGACTCAGAAAAGGACTGACCTCATGAACGACTTGAATTGATGAAGGAGCAATTGTTTCCATCACGATAACCTGCATCAAAGGGCAGCCTCAGCATGCATGGATATCCATTGTCCCCAGCTATCAAAAGTATCAGAGCAGATTTCAAAAAGTCACTGATAAGCATCCTGGTTCTCCTTAACACTTGTGCCAACGTCTTTATGTGCGCTTTCTTCTACATTCACAGGAGAGGCAGAGACCTTTTGGCGAAGGCTTTGAAATAGAGGTGAATTAAGAGAGCAGAGGTCCAAAGCTGCTGGAACAGAGGAAAAAATCTCTGTCTGTTTTTCAAACACCCAAACATTACCCTCCATTGCTAAGCAACAAATGTTGTAAAATGAGTGACTCAGTGCTTGAGAAAATAGGACCTTTAAATAACTTCCTGCAGTAGAGGTTTTATTTGTTGAATCTAATTAATGTTCAAGAATAACACATTATTTTCCCCATAGTGCAACATTGTGACTGCACTAAAGGTTCTGGTGTTAATATTAATCCAACAGATGTCTCAATAAACAAAGAAGACTTATGGTGACAGCTGAAGGCTGAATTGCTCTGGACAAACTTGTCCAAAGGTGTTATTTGGGTCATGTCCCCTTCTGCTTTGGTCGAGACCAGAAATGGGAGACCATGTCATCTTTCTGAACAACTCATTCTGGCAAGCAGATAACTGATATGCAACAGATTACATAATTTCTTCACATGAACCTCTACTTGTAAATGGTTTATGTAAGTGTTTGTTTTCTGAAATTGATGACCTTTTAAATTCATATTGCTAGTAAATTACACAAATAACTATAAAGAAATGCCAAGTACCATTGAATTAAACATGAAATATTTTAGTAAGATATAAAGGTACACCAATAATCTTTATTTCATTTACAGCTTAAAATAAATAAATAAATTGTGGGTGTAACAGGATATAAAATGGCCTCTTGACTCTCTGTTATATAATGTTTTGCCAAATTAAAAAGTATCTATTCTTTTAGTGTATTAACTATTATACAGCTATTATGTGTTTCCTAGAAGCTATTAAATATGTTATTTTTTAAGTACATTATAATTAATTCATAAGTTGGTAAGGAATGTGGGAAATTAGATTATCTTTTTAAAATTTGGCTTTTAATATGTCTGAGACTTTTCAGAGACTAAAAAGTGGGAAATGAAAAACAGATTAATGGGTGTAACCATCAACAGACATGAAAAATGTATTAATATTCTATACAGCTTACACAGCGTTTGTCCTATAGATATAATTATATAACAATAAGCAGGGTGGCAAGTCATGGTACTTTTGTTTTAAAATTAAATATAATAAAAATTTCTAAAACATTCAGCATTGCTACAACAAATCTTCAATTAATGATTTAACTTTCCATGGGATGTTCAATGTTTCATATCAAAAAATCTAAATTTTAATTCCACATTACTGTTTATACATAGGCCTACACTTTATTTTAACACTGTGTTTGTAGAAATATGAACTGGTGATCTTTGAGATTTTCACACACTAAACCAGTAATTCGTTACATCATTCCATTACTTATATTACTTTTTTGAAAGAAGGGGACATTTACAATGGTTTGATTGATCAGCTTCTCTCTGGCCAGTTTCAGTTCAATTATTCAACAGCTCACTTTCTCTAATTGGTGGCACAGCTGGTACAGCTGTCATATAATGTAACCAATAGTAGCTCCCATGGCAGCAATTTTCTAAAGCAAAGTCCTGGTTTCTGGTTATACAGGCAGACTCCTTTTCTCAAAAGCACTAAACTCACACTTCATCAGAGTGATGAACAGCACCAAAAACATGCTAGAGAATGTGTTTGCATTGTGTTGCATGTGCAAATATTGGGGGGCTGCAAACCTTAATTTCTAAATTAACACAGGATGCATTAAACTGACCAAAACTGACAGTGAAGACATTTTAACTTTTTATTCTAAAGATTTCTATTTTACATCAATACTGTTCATTTGAACTTTTCATCAGCATATTAGAATGATTTCTGAAGGATCATGTGAAGAGGAAGAGTAATGTTTTCTGAAAATTCATCTTTCCATCACAGCAATTCATTACATTGTACTTCTTTTTTCTTTTTTTGAAATGACTGAACTTTTGATCTAAAAAAATGCATCCATGATGAGCATTATAGACTTCTTTTAAACTCAACCCTAATCTGTAGTGTACAAAAATTAATTTCAAGTTTCTTAAATCTATTTAGTGTTGCCTGTGCACGAATGGTGTTTATTAACGTCATCTCTTCTTTCAGTAAAGGAGAAACATCCTGTATTTCAGCACACTACAGCAGCTGAGTTGTTGTTCAATAAATTAACTTAGATCACGCATACGAAGCATACATCAAAAAACATCTTTCGCCTCCGGAAAGAAGCATGCTGTGAAATATGCACATGTGGTGAGTGCCATCATGTGAGGAAAACAGACTTCAGGCCACGCCATTGTGTTCCAGGTGGTTCTAGTTTCAAGCCTCAGTGCCATGCAGGGCTGAAAGCAGTGTGGGGGATGGCCAACGCTCCATCTGACATCAGGAGCTCATGTTAACTCAATGATACAGTTTTGAAATATTGGAGATGGGAATCTATGTGACTCCTATTCTGTGCTATTTCTGGAAACTCCATCCTCATTGGTGTTAAAATTTAAAAATGAATATTTTTGTTCGTCCTGACTCAATGTGCATTGCATTGTAATTATATATGCAAATTCGGTATGGCTGTTGTCACTAGATTTTGTAAAAGTTTAAAAATCACCATTGGGATCTATTGAATGAAAGGCTGTGCATGAATTTAAATGACTTTATCTAAGAACCCTGAGGACAGAACCCAAAATCATGTCAAGCTTCCACGTTTTCCCTTGAAGGACAGTCTCTTTAGTGAGGACGCTCCTTTGATAAACCGCAAGCACATGGTGGAATACTGTGTGCAGTTTTGAAGGCTCTAATTGGCTCCTTGTTTTAGTCATGGAAACATGATATAAGTGATTCCTTATGGGTTTGCGCACTGCAAAAAAAAAACCCCGGACCAATCCTATCATGTGCTTTACATCTAAATCAAAGATGTAATTTATCCATTGTCAAACAACAAATAACTGATACATTTTGACAATCAGTTCAGTTCTATTGGTCTCATGATAAAATGTCATGGTTTAAAAAAAAAAAAAAGACAGCTTGTTGAAGAGCTCACAAAAAGCCTCACATTCAGATGCATTTAGTTGAATTTAAGTTTAAGGCTTAATTTAAGGATATGCATGCAAACCATTGTGATATATGTTCTTTATTATAACTAACTATAAACCTTCAACTGTCACTTTGAATATTTATTATTAGTATTGCACAGTTCTTACTGAAAAGGTCCAAGCATTTAAGCTTGTGGTCTGCATGCTAGAGTGCTGAGAGTGTCTGTTATGGACTGGCACATCAGGAAAGGTGTGGTGAATGCAAAAACTGCACTATGCCCAGGAGACTGCCACCAAATGTTTCCCTTGCAGATCCCATATAACTGTCTTGACTGACTTGTCAACTGTTTTTCTGTCATGCAAAAAAATAATAATAATTGTTTTGAAGTCCACGACCATTGCTTAGTGAGAGGTCTCTTCCAAACTTAATTTATTCCCCTAATTTCTTGTTTAATGTTATTGGGATGAGTTTTTACATAGTCATTTGACATATGGTTAAAACAAACCACCTTGTGAACAGGGTCAGAAGATGATTTGTTTAAACCATATGTCAACAGAGCCATCAAAGTTTAGCTATGCATTCCAGCATGTGTGTTGGACAGACACTGATTTATAATCTACTCAAAACTGAAACTCGATCCTAAAGTGGATGATTATGTTTATGCATTTACATTTCTGCATTTAGCAGAAACTTTTATCCAAAGCGCCTACAAAATTGGAACAAAGCAATTCATCACAGAGTCAATAATATTAATAATAGACAACGCCAGGATTATTATAAAACTATCTCTGCTATATTTTAGCAGTCTTTTGTTACAAGATATTTCTAATTAGCTTAATTATTTTCAGTTTCAGTATTTTTAGTACTTCAACATTAACATATTTCAAGTTAGAAAAATAAATAAATAAAAAATAAACCTTATCAATCAAACTATGATTTGTATTGGCTTTGAAACTGCAGCTAACTAGACCGTACTAACCAACCACACCTTGAACCTGGGATATTTTAACATAGCCTCAATGTCACCACAAGAGGTCACTATGCAGGCCTAAGCAGTTTCTCTGTTTAATAGGGAATGTTTGTAAAGGAATACTCAACTGCTTACTGCAGAGCATACACTGTTTTTAATAATAGTATGTTAAATAGCAAACACACTATGTAATGAAAAAATACATTGGTAAAATGGTACAATGAGATTACATGATTCTATCATCTTGCACATATGATTCTATTATCTCAAACAAATCATCTCTATTTCGCATTTTAAATAAAATTTTGTTTAAATGTCTGATCAGATGCATTTTTCATATGTGGGTTATTCTTCACACTCTAGCTGGAAGCAAGAAAACAAATTATAAAGAAAAAAAAGTAATAAAAATAATATACTTAACGTTTCTGAGATTGTATGGCTAACAGTTTCCAGATTATTCTTGATTATAATTTATGATGTAATAGATTAATACGTCATAAAAATGCAGCAGGATTTCAAAGCATTATCTGCAGACATCTGCTGAAGAGTTTTGCTGCAGAAAAGGACATGCGTCTGAGGAATTTCCGCAGGAAATGCAAAAATCAGTGCACAGCTGGGAAAAATACCTTTTGGATAAATGTGCCATAAGGTGCTGCTTGTTATAGCATTTGTTCTTGATATTTAGGGCATTAGAATTTCTTGGATAAAAGCCCCTAGTGGAGACCCCTGGAGGAGCAAAACAATACATAGGGAAATCCTTGACTAAGCAGCACAAAATAACCTTCTCTCTTGGTTTCTAACCAACCCACTCTGAAAGGATTGTATTAAGAGATAGTTCACCAAAAATTCTAACTGTACTCTACCTCCAATTTTGTTCATAACCCATACGACTTTGGTTAATCTTCAAAACACAAATTCATATATTTTTTAAAGATTTCAAAAACAAAATTTCTTGGTAACACAATGGACCAACACCAGCAGATGACATTGCACCCCAAATCATCACAGACTGTGGAAACTTAAAACTGGACTTCAAGCAGCTTGGGCTATGAGCTTCTCCACCCTTCCTCCAGACTCTAGGACCTTGGTTTCCAAATGAAATACAAAACTTGCTCTCATCTGAAAGAGGATTTTGAACCACTGGGCAACAGTCCAGTTCTTCTTCTCCTTACCCCAGGTAAGACGCCTCTGACGTTGTGGTTCAGGAATGGCTTAACAAGAGGAATACGACAACTGTAGCCAAATTCCTTTTCACGTCTGCACTCACAGAAATATTTCACCCAAAATTTAAGATTTATGTAATTTTATTACATAACAAATTCCCATTTATATTTTTTTCATAATTTTAACACAAATCTACCAAATAAACTTTATACGATTTATTTTCATTAGGATAATAAAACTTATTTATTTTAAATGCATAATCCTCAGGTTTATGTAATTAGTTTATGTAAAGTGTAATTATTCTTAATTAATAATAAAAAGTTTATTTATTTAAAATACATAAAGTTTATTGTATAAATTGCATAATAATTAAGAGAACTAAATCAGGATAATTAAAAAAGTTAAATAACATTTATTTGAATCATGTTTAATGTATGCTTATATACTAAACCAAATTACATTTATTCACTTAGCTGACGCTTTTATCCAAAGTGACTTACAATTGCCACATATGTCAGAGGTCACACACCTCTGGAGCAACTAGGGGTTAAGTGTCTTGCTCAGGGACACATTGGCGTCTCACAGTGGATTCGAACCCGGGTCTCTCACACCAAAGACATGTGTCTTATCCACTGCGCTAGCACCACCCCATCTCCAAATTAAACAGTGCATCACATTTATGCAATTGTTATGACACCTTGATCCCAACCTCAGTCCATTCCTTGTGAAGTTCACTCAAATTCTTGAATCGATTTCGCTTGACAATCCTCATAAAGCTGCGGTTCTCTCGGTTGGTTGTGCATCTTTTTCTTCCACACTTTTTCCTTCCACTCAACTTTCTTAACATGCTTGGATACAGCACTCTGTAAACAGCCAGCTTCTTTGCCAATTAATGTGTGTGACTTACCCTCCTTGTGAAGGGTGTCAATGATTGCCTTCTGGACAACTGTCAGATAAGCAGTCTTCCCCATGAATGTGCAGCCTAGTGAACCAAACTGAGAGACCATTTTGAAGGCTCAGGAAACCCTTGCAGGCGTTTTGAGTTGATTATCATGTCACCATATTCTAATTTGTTGAGATCGTGAATTGGTGGGTTTTTCTTAAATGGGAGCAAAAAAATCACTACAATTAAAAGAACCAAAGACTTAATCTACTTCAGTCTGTGTGCACTGAATGTAATACACAATTTTGGTTACTGAAATAAGTTAACTTTTTCACAACATTCTAATTTATTGAGATGCACTTTGACACAAGCTTCCGTGTTTACCATATGTGACTTGCTCCATGTATGCGTGTTCAGATGTATAAAAGCCTAAATTGAAATCACCATTCATATAAAGATAGCATCTCTTTACTCCATTCATGTGGATTAGTCGAACAATGGCCTTACAACCTTCTGAATATCTAAACTTTGTTTTTCCCCCCCAAGATTATACCATCTTATTGGTTTGAAACATGTTGGGGAGCAAGTGACAACTTTCATTTTTGGGTGCATGGATCTTTTAACTTTTTAAAGATATAGAGCAGCAGGAAATTGTTGGGTTAGACACGTTGACTAAAAATTGTAATCATTCAAAACATGAACAATTTATTCAGGTCTAAAACTCAGCTTTGAGACTTCAACAAGGACATGGCCACATGGGGACAACACTGCACCAGGTTTTACACCCCAGCTTTCATCTGACTTTGGGGTGGCAGCGGTTTCTCCAAGTGTTGACCCACAGTGAGACCAAAAGGGGAATCAGCCTGCTTCTCCCGGACTTCAGGCTTCAGTTGAAAGCCTTTCCCCTTGTCAAAGATGTCTGCAGGTGGGAATGTGAGAGGTGCCTCATTAAGGAGACTTTGAAGACGAGTACGCCAACTTTCCAACAGGCCTTCGCGAGCCTCAGGAGAGAGATGTGTGGGTGCCCAGAAGATCTGTGGAGCAAGGACCTGGAAGCCACAATAGTTGAGGACCCCATTCTACAAAAAGAAAACATTGGTGCAGGAGTCTCAGGTTTGTACACTCAAAATTAATGCAGCGTTCCAGGGTTCATGCCCATGCCCTAATCCCTTCAAAGGGTTTACCCTACAGAGTGAGAGTGTCAAAGGGATGAAGGGGCTAGGGACCAAGAAAGAAAATAAAGGGATATTCTTACTTGAATTGGCCACAATGTGACATTCATGTCTCCATTAATCCCATTGGAGCTGAACATAGTCTCATGGGAACCAGTGGTGAAGGATAACATGGCTTTCTTATCCTGACATGAAATTAATCAAATTATACCAATATTAACAGCCCACTCTAATTTCATTAAAGACATCTGATAATCGTTCGTGATTAATAAAAGTCTGAGGTTTATGATGGGAAGGCCTCACCCTGAAGATGCCCTTGTCACAAGGTGACGATCTTTAGGGGCGGAACCAAAATTCGGGAAGTTTGGTTCCGCCCGGAAGTGTTTCCGCCCGGACCGGAAAAACAGAACACCGGAACTTCCGGTAGCGCCGTAAGAAGGAAAATCAGGGAATTCGATGCACCTGTGCCTAGTTAGGGACAGCGGTTGGTGATTGGAGGATACGCTGGACAAGGCAGTACTTAAGGCCAAGTTATTTTACAGTCTGGGAAGCTCTCTTTGGTGTGTGTGAAGCACTGGGTTGTGCCCGTCTTGGTACGCTGCTGGTAGCTGTCTAACTCTCTCTCTCCCTCAGGCTGGAATTGTATGATTGTGAAGACATCGCGAACCTTAAAGGTTGAGAAGTGAACAGATTATACGGCGAACTGAGACGACGTGAAAAAGGGGATTGGAAGTGGCATTGATGTGAGTACTAAGAGCCAGTCGAAAGTGCCCTGTATATTGACCTGGCGTTGTGTAGATCTCTCCAGGAGGAGGAGGGTGGCCCTACCCCTAATATAGTGTGGTGGGAGAGCCGAAGGAATACTTATTGAAGTAGTCGCAACGACGACATCACTAGCTAGGCCGCATATTCCATCGCCAGATCCGAACCAAGCGAAGTGAAGGAAGACGGGTGTCCTTTCCGTACACTGAGTGTGGTGGGTGAGTCTTCGTGCTGTGAAAACCTATAATTTTGACGTGGTGTTGTATATTGCTGTGGGCTGCTGTGTATTGCCGTGTGTCCTGTCAGATAAACCCCCGCCTTCACGCACTTCGGCGTGGGAGGACAAGGAGATTGCTGGCCCTAGCCTAGTTCAGTACAGTATATGTTGTGAGCGTGCTTCAGATCTCCGGAGATAGCACGGTACGCTGTGTCCAGCCCAGAGGTGAAAGCCATCCAAAGCAGAGTAACTGTGTTTTGTGTCCAAGTTGATACCTGTGGAGAGGAAAGGAAAGAGAGTGAGTAACACAAGGAGAAACAGAGGAAACCTGTACTTACTGTACGCTGTGTTCAGCCCAGAGGTGAGAGCCATTCAAAGCAAACTAACGGTGCTATTGTGCCCAAGTTGATATCTGTGGAGAGAAAAGGAGAGAGAGGTGAATAACACGAGGAGGAATAGAGCGAACCCTGTACTTACAGTACGCTGTGTCCAGCCCAGAGGTGAGAGCCATTCAAAGCAAACTAACTGTGCTATTGTGCCCAAGTTGATACCTGTGGAGAGAAGAGGAGAGAGAGAGTGAATAACACGAGGAGGAATAGAGCGAACCCTGTACTCACAGTACGCTGTGTCCAGCCCAGAGGTGAGAGCCATTCAAAGCAAACTAACTGTGCTATTGTGCCCAAGTTGATACCTGTGGAGAGAAAAGGAGAGAGAGAGTGAATAACACGAGGAGGAATAGAGCGAACCCTGTACTTACAGTACGCTGTGTCCAGCCCAGAGGTGAGAGCCATTCAAAGCAAACTAACTGTGCTATTGTGCCCAAGTTGATACCTGTGGAGAGAAAAGGAGAGAGAGAGTGAATAACACGAGGAGGAATAGAGCGAACCCTGTACTTACAGTACGCTGTGTCCAGCCCAGAGGTGAGAGCCATTCAAAGCAAACTAACTGTGCTATTGTGCCCAAGTTGATACCTGTGGAGAGAAAAGGGGAGAGAGAGTGAATAACACGAGGAGGAATAGAGCGAACCCTGTACTTACAGTACGCTGTGTCCAGCCCAGAGGTGAGAGCCATTCGAAGCAAACTAACTGTGCTATTGTGCCCAAGTTGATACCTGTGGAGAGAAAAGGAGAGAGAGTGGGTAACACGAGGAGAGACTGAGGAAACCTGTACTTACGCCGCTGCCTGTGGAGAAAGAGAAAGCGACCGCTGCCTGTGGAGAAAGAGAAAGCGAGTGAGCACCCAAGGAACGAACTGTGTGAACCAGTACTTACTGTGAGCTGTAATCAGCGAAGAGGTGAGAGCAAAACCAAGCTGAACTAACTGTGCCTGTGTGTCCCAGCCGTTGCCTGTGGAGAAAGAGAAAGAGCGTGAGCACCCAAGGAACGAACTGGGTGAATCAGTACTTACTGTGAGCTGTAATCAGCGAAGAGCCGTTGCCTGTGGAGGAAGAGAAAGAGAGTGGGCACCTCGAGAACGAACTGTGTGAACCAGTACTTACCGTGAGCTGTATTCAGCGAAGAGGAGGAAGAAGGAGGGCGCTACGGATACCTAAGACTCAGGCCGGGGCCCGAGCCCCACGCCCCGGATCCCCGTGGCCCCCTTGCTCCCTGACCTCTTCCCGGCCATAGCCCATCTGGAGGGCCGAGTCAGAGTTTAGTTTTAATTGCCCTTTCCCTATTCCCTAAGCTATTTTTAAATATTTAAATAAAGATTGTTTTATCACTTACTTGTTCTCGTGTTGTTTGGCCATTGGGTCGGGTTTGGGGACCTCCTCGAGGTGGAAGTTGAGAAGGGGTGTGGCTTAGTTAAAGCATAGCCAGCCCCTGGGTGTGACAGATTTGGCGTAGTCGGCAGGGTTTCCACCTCGAGTTGAGTAACCAAGGTCGTCCAATGACCGACAACGCGGGGCTTTCAGCCCAACCCCGTGCCACGCCCGTTTTTATGGGGAGCCCCTGGATTCAAAAATATGGGGGGACAGAATCCGAGGTACGATTGTCTGAATGGAAGGCTCAACTAGAGTACTTGGCCGACCTACAGGGCCTTAGTGCAGCCCAGCGGCTTCAATTTGTGTTAAACTCCCTGGATGGAGAAGCGCGGCGAGAGGTGCATGCCGCCCCCGAAGCCGTTAGAGCCAACGCCCAAACCGTGTTCCAGTTCCTCACTGAACAGTATGGTGACCACACCCCCGTAGCTGCCCTTCGCTCCCAGTTCTTCAATTGTAAGCAGGGCCCCCGCCAACCGATTAGAGCTTTCGCCCTGAGGTTGCGAGAGCAATTCGCCCGACTACAGACCCGTCGGGACCACGGGTTGGGAGATGGAGAGACTCTATTGCGGGACCAGTTTCTTCTGGGGTTGAAGGAGGGTCCGGTGAGACAGAGCCTACGTATCCAGTTTCGAAGGGACCCGGGTCTTACGTTTGAAGATCTGAAGAAAGAGGCACTGGCCCTGGAAGGTGATGAGACTGAGGTGAGTGGTTCCCCAGTGTGTGCGGTTGTCAGTGAAGTAGCACCAGCACAACCGGGAGGCCCTGACTGGAAGCAAGCACTGAAGGCTGAACTTTTGAAAGATGTCCGCGATCAGATGTCTGAACTGTCTAAAGCCCTCGTAGGAGAATTGCGCCAAGGACGGGCGCGGGAGGAACCACGGCCGGCGCCCCGAGACCGAGTGTACTCAGAGGGAGGCCGAGAGCCGTTCAGGCGCCCGAACCACTTTAACCGGCCCCGTTTCGAATGGGACGAGCAAGGGCGACCCATCTGCAACCGCTGTGGCAAACCAGGTCACTATAGCCGCCAGTGTGGGCCCCGCAGGGCGTCAGAAGGGGGTTTTTAGGTCGGCCGGCCACTGTGGGTCGTGTGGCCGGGACCCCTCGAGAAGACCCTGGAAGAGGATATGGCTCTAGGAGCCAGATGATTGGGCGTAGCCCCGTGGCGAAGGTGAGAGTGTGCGGCAAGGAGATTCAATGCCTGGTAGACACAGGCTCCCAAGTGACGTTGTTTGCTGAGAGTTTATCCGAAGAAGTGTTTGGGAAACAAGGGGCACCAGGGGCGGAGGCCCCCTGGCTTACTCTGAAGGGCGCAAACGGCCTCGACATTCCATATATTGGCTACCGATTGACGGACCTAGAGGTTCACGGAGTGATGGTCCCCCAGAAAGGTGTGATTATCGTGCAAGACCATTGTCTGGGTGCACATCGAGCCCTGTTGGGCATGAATGTCCTCGCTGATTGCTGGGAAGAGCTATTTCGGGCTAGGCCCGTATCGAAGATACCACCTGCAGAGAGGCCCAAGTGGGAGTGTGTGGTAGCTGACTGTCGAAGGGTGCAAATGAGCCAAGTCCGCAGGGAACAGGAAGAGGTAGGAAGAGTGATGTGTCGGTTTGCTTTGTCTGTCCCCGCAAAAAGTGAGGCTGTTGTGTGGGCGCGAGTACCGCCCCGAAGAGCGGGCCCAGAAGAGTGGGTGCTGGTGGAGCCCCATGTGGATTGTCCACAAGTGGAAGTGGCACGAGGACTATCGACGGTCCGGCGGGGGAGAGTCCCCGTGAGGATACGGAATGTACATCCATACGCGGTGCAACTACATCGGCACCAACGATTAGCCCGTCTGACAACGGTTACATCCCACCAAGTAAGGGAAGAGAGGGATATTAGTTTTCGTCAGGTGTGCCCCACTGTCATCGAGGTGGCCCTGACACAAGTAGACACCCCATGGGGTGGTATGGAGAGGAGTGTGCCGAGCCACCTGGCGGGTGAGTCGTTACAAGGGGAGGATTTAGAGCAGGCACAGACACAGAAGTTACAGGCCCTCCTTCGGAGATGGCAGCATGTGTTCGCCACCCACGATGAAGACTACGGATGCACCCAGGTGGTACAACATCATATACCTACCGGGGATGCAGGGCCCAGCCGGGAGAGGTATCGCCCAATTCCGCCCACTTTGTATACCGAGGTACGTACACTCCTGCAAGGCATGCTGAAGCAAGGAGTTGTTAGGGAAAGCAGCAGCCCGTGGGCGGCCCCCATAGTGCTGGTGCAAAAGAAGACGGGGGCTTGGAGATTCTGCGTGGACTACCGTAAGCTGAACCTCGTGACTAAGAAAGACGCTTTCCCCTTGCCACGGATCGAAGATTCGCTTGCCAGCCTCACGCAGTCGGCATGGTACTCTACCCTAGATTTGGCCAGTGGCTACTGGCAGGTGCAGGTGGTCGAAGCAGACCGGGAGAAGACTGCCTTTACAACCCCGTTTGGACTATTTGAATGGGACCGGATGCCTTTCGGGCTCTGTAACGCTCCGGCCACTTTCCAGCGGCTGATGCAGCGGTGCTTGGGAGGTCAGTTAATGGAGTCAGTATTAGTTTACCTGGATGATGTGATTGTCTACTCCCCAGATTTTGATTCACACCTGAGGCACCTCGAGGAAGTCTTTCGGGCCATGGAGAAGTACGGATTGAAACTACAGCCCAATAAGTGTCACTTACTACGGAGAGAAGTCAACTTTCTGGGCCACGTGGTCAGTGCGGCTGGAGTGTCCGTAGATCCTGGAAAGGTATCGGCCGTGAAGGACTGGAAGGCCCCGAGGACAGTGAGGCAAGTGCGATCCTTTTTAGGATTTGTGGGATACTATAGGCGTTTCATAAAGGACTTTTCAAAAATTGCTAAACCCCTTAATCAGTTGCTGGTTGGCACAGGTCGTAACCGGGGCCGGGGGTCGCCCAACGTAGACTGGGATGCAAATTGTGAGTCGGCGTTCCAGACATTGAAGCAGGAGCTGCTACAGGCCCCTATCTTGGCATACGCAGATTTCACAAAACCATTCCTTTTGTATACAGATGCCAGCAATCTCGGGCTGGGAGCGGTGTTGGCTCAACGGCAGGACGGAGTTGAGAGGGTCATCGCGTACGCCAGCCGGAGCCTCCACCCAGCCGAGAGGAACGATGCGAACTATAGTTCTTTCAAATTGGAGCTGCTGGCGTTGAAGTGGGCCCTAAGTGAGAAATTTAAAGACTACCTCTGGGGTGCCAAGGTGACGATCATTACAGACAATAACCCCTTAGTACACTTGCAGACGGCGAAGCTGGGAGCCGTGGAGCAGCGGTGGGTGGCCCAACTGGCCAACTTTGACTATCAACTACAGTACCGACCAGGGCGTGAACACACGAACGCGGACGCCCTCTCAAGGCTGCCCGAAGCGGAAAGCCCCGGAGGGGCCAGCCCGGAGGAGGGCTATATGGTAGGAGCAGTAGAGGCACCAGGCAGCAGACAAGAGGCCGTGCCTGAGAACTGGGGATGGGATCCCCGTCGGTGGAGGGAGAGACAGGCCAGGGATCAAGATGTGCGGCTGGTAAGAGAATGGCTGGAACAGGGCCGACGGCTGACGCCAGCGGAGAGGTTAGCCCAGACGGATACTGGGAGGAGGCTGCTGGGGCAATGGGACAGGCTGGAGCTGAGAGATGGCGTTTTGTGCAGAAGGGTCAGTGACCCGAAGTTGGGCGAAGAAGTACGCCAGATCGTGGTACCCGCAGATGAGGTAACGGCTTTAGTTTCGGCGTACCACAACCAGTTGGGGCATCAGGGACAGGAGAGGACCGTGTCCCTGCTTAGGAGATTCTTCTTTTGGCCCGGGCTAGAGGCATCGGTGCACGCCCTAATTCAAGCTTGCCCGAGATGCATATTGTTTAAGTCCAGACGGGAGGTCCGAGCGCCAATGGTACCCATCCATGCGAAGGCCCCCCTTCATATCATGGCTATGGACTTCTTGACACTGGGCCGACCACGAGATCGCTACCAGAACATCTTGGTAATAACGGATTTGTTCACAAAGTACGCTTGGGCTATCCCCACCCTCGACCAGACTGCAACCACCACCGCTACAGTTTTATGGCGGGCCGTCTTCCAGACGTTCGGATGCCCGGAGTTTCTGCACTCCGATCAAGGAGCCAACTTTGAGTCCAGGGTAATTAGAGAACTATGCCAGTTGTACGGTTGCACGAAAACTCACACCACTTCGTATCATCCTCAGGGGAACGGCGGCTGTGAGAGATTCAATCAGACCCTATTGGGGCTGCTGGGGACCTTGGACCAACAACGGCAGGACGATTGGGTGAGTGCCTTGCCAAACCTCCTACAGGCCTATAACAACAGTATACATAGTACTACGGGTTACGCTCCCACTTACCTGATGTTTGGCAGACACATACGAATGCCTACTGACCTGGTCCTAGGAGTGATAGCCGACCAAGAGGAAGCAAGTGTAACGGAGTGGGTGGGGCGCCATCACCAGCGCTTGCATTTCGCCTACGAGCAGGTGTCGAAAAGGATACAGACGGCAGGAGAGAAAAGTAAGCGGTTGTATGATCGGACTGCTAGAGAAGCCCCTCTACTGCCAGGAGAGAGGGTGTTGGTGAGAGATAATCGGCGGCAGGGGAAGGGGAAACTGAGTGACCGTTGGGAGGCCACCCCTTATGTAGTCTGCCGGCAGCAGAGGCCGGGGCAGCCGGTCTATACCATCCGGCCAGAAGGGAAGTCAGGCCCCGACCGTGTGGTGCACCGGAACATGATTCGCCCATGCCCTAACTACCCTGAAGCCGTGGAAGAAGTCCCCACGGAACCTGTACCAGCGGCCCCCTGGATTGAAGGTTGGGCTGTGGTACCAGGGAGACCCGTGGTGGCACCACCCCCGATCGCCCCGAGAGAACCAGAAGCAGCCCCTGAACAAGCTGAGCCCGATTCACCAGTGAGACGATCCCAGCGAGAGAACCGAGGCCGACCCCCTGCCCGCTATGGGGAGTGGACAGCCCGAGGACGTTCTAGGGACTAGAACGGATTGGCGGGGGAGGATGTCACAAGGTGACGATCTTTAGGGGCGGAACCAAAATTCGGGAAGTTTGGTTCCGCCCGGAAGTGTTTCCGCCCGGACCGGAAAAACAGAACACCGGAACTTCCGGTAGCGCCGTAAGAAGGAAAATCAGGGAATTCGATGCACCTGTGCCTAGTTAGGGACAGCGGTTGGTGATTGGAGGATACGCTGGACAAGGCAGTACTTAAGGCCAAGTTATTTTACAGTCTGGGAAGCTCTCTTTGGTGTGTGTGAAGCACTGGGTTGTGCCCGTCTTGGTACGCTGCTGGTAGCTGTCTAACTCTCTCTCTCCCTCAGGCTGGAATTGTATGATTGTGAAGACATCGCGAACCTTAAAGGTTGAGAAGTGAACAGATTATACGGCGAACTGAGACGACGTGAAAAAGGGGATTGGAAGTGGCATTGATGTGAGTACTAAGAGCCAGTCGAAAGTGCCCTGTATATTGACCTGGCGTTGTGTAGATCTCTCCAGGAGGAGGAGGGTGGCCCTACCCCTAATATAGTGTGGTGGGAGAGCCGAAGGAATACTTATTGAAGTAGTCGCAACGACGACATCACTAGCTAGGCCGCATATTCCATCGCCAGATCCGAACCAAGCGAAGTGAAGGAAGACGGGTGTCCTTTCCGTACACTGAGTGTGGTGGGTGAGTCTTCGTGCTGTGAAAACCTATAATTTTGACGTGGTGTTGTATATTGCTGTGGGCTGCTGTGTATTGCCGTGTGTCCTGTCAGATAAACCCCCGCCTTCACGCACTTCGGCGTGGGAGGACAAGGAGATTGCTGGCCCTAGCCTAGTTCAGTACAGTATATGTTGTGAGCGTGCTTCAGATCTCCGGAGATAGCACGGTACGCTGTGTCCAGCCCAGAGGTGAAAGCCATCCAAAGCAGAGTAACTGTGTTTTGTGTCCAAGTTGATACCTGTGGAGAGGAAAGGAAAGAGAGTGAGTAACACAAGGAGAAACAGAGGAAACCTGTACTTACTGTACGCTGTGTTCAGCCCAGAGGTGAGAGCCATTCAAAGCAAACTAACGGTGCTATTGTGCCCAAGTTGATATCTGTGGAGAGAAAAGGAGAGAGAGGTGAATAACACGAGGAGGAATAGAGCGAACCCTGTACTTACAGTACGCTGTGTCCAGCCCAGAGGTGAGAGCCATTCAAAGCAAACTAACTGTGCTATTGTGCCCAAGTTGATACCTGTGGAGAGAAGAGGAGAGAGAGAGTGAATAACACGAGGAGGAATAGAGCGAACCCTGTACTCACAGTACGCTGTGTCCAGCCCAGAGGTGAGAGCCATTCAAAGCAAACTAACTGTGCTATTGTGCCCAAGTTGATACCTGTGGAGAGAAAAGGAGAGAGAGAGTGAATAACACGAGGAGGAATAGAGCGAACCCTGTACTTACAGTACGCTGTGTCCAGCCCAGAGGTGAGAGCCATTCAAAGCAAACTAACTGTGCTATTGTGCCCAAGTTGATACCTGTGGAGAGAAAAGGAGAGAGAGAGTGAATAACACGAGGAGGAATAGAGCGAACCCTGTACTTACAGTACGCTGTGTCCAGCCCAGAGGTGAGAGCCATTCAAAGCAAACTAACTGTGCTATTGTGCCCAAGTTGATACCTGTGGAGAGAAAAGGGGAGAGAGAGTGAATAACACGAGGAGGAATAGAGCGAACCCTGTACTTACAGTACGCTGTGTCCAGCCCAGAGGTGAGAGCCATTCGAAGCAAACTAACTGTGCTATTGTGCCCAAGTTGATACCTGTGGAGAGAAAAGGAGAGAGAGTGGGTAACACGAGGAGAGACTGAGGAAACCTGTACTTACGCCGCTGCCTGTGGAGAAAGAGAAAGCGACCGCTGCCTGTGGAGAAAGAGAAAGCGAGTGAGCACCCAAGGAACGAACTGTGTGAACCAGTACTTACTGTGAGCTGTAATCAGCGAAGAGGTGAGAGCAAAACCAAGCTGAACTAACTGTGCCTGTGTGTCCCAGCCGTTGCCTGTGGAGAAAGAGAAAGAGCGTGAGCACCCAAGGAACGAACTGGGTGAATCAGTACTTACTGTGAGCTGTAATCAGCGAAGAGCCGTTGCCTGTGGAGGAAGAGAAAGAGAGTGGGCACCTCGAGAACGAACTGTGTGAACCAGTACTTACCGTGAGCTGTATTCAGCGAAGAGGAGGAAGAAGGAGGGCGCTACGGATACCTAAGACTCAGGCCGGGGCCCGAGCCCCACGCCCCGGATCCCCGTGGCCCCCTTGCTCCCTGACCTCTTCCCGGCCATAGCCCATCTGGAGGGCCGAGTCAGAGTTTAGTTTTAATTGCCCTTTCCCTATTCCCTAAGCTATTTTTAAATATTTAAATAAAGATTGTTTTATCACTTACTTGTTCTCGTGTTGTTTGGCCATTGGGTCGGGTTTGGGGACCTCCTCGAGGTGGAAGTTGAGAAGGGGTGTGGCTTAGTTAAAGCATAGCCAGCCCCTGGGTGTGACACCCTCACTGTAGCACTTTTCCAAGGTGTATGCAAAACCAAGCGTAAGAACCCGGTCCATCCAGCCTTTCATGATGGCAGGAACAGAGAACCAATACATGGGAAACTTCAAGAAATTGACAAATGGTCAAATACTTACATGGGACCAAAAGGGGGGAAAAGCGCACACAAATTTCCAAAAAGAAACGTCATACCTGAAAAATAACAAGATCTGCTTCTTTTAGTTTCTTGTGCTCATCAATGATATCAGAAGCTAGTCGCCCCTCCTGCCAGGCCAACATGGTCTCTTTTCCATAACAGAAATGATTTGGGTTCTTCACCGCTCCTGAGAAACAAATTTGTGCAATGCCTGCCACTGAGATAAGGGACTACGAATAAAACAAACTAAACACTGCCTCCCATACCAGTAATATCATCCTCTGTTGCCGTGGTC
Organism: Carassius carassius; assembly: GCF_963082965.1. Classification (NCBI taxonomy): domain Eukaryota; kingdom Metazoa; phylum Chordata; class Actinopteri; order Cypriniformes; family Cyprinidae; genus Carassius; species Carassius carassius. The sequence continues at coordinate 17,048,249 of NC_081765.1, forward strand.
TTGAATTTCATATCGTACAGGTCAGACACAATCACGCGGCAGCCCTGTTTCTTCAGCTCGTCCACAGCAACATCCTTAACAGCCGCATTGAAAGAGCCGGCGCTCTGGTGCGCGTACACGATCAACACAGTCTTTGAAGCTGAAAAAGAATATTAACCAAAGAGATTAAATAAACAAAACGTATAAAAAGTACAGCGAGAGGAAAAAATAATGTAGCCTACTCATGTTTTTCACCCACAGGTCTCAAAGCATCTACTAAACACATAAACCGAACAGTGAGTTTTAAAGTCCCAATCACGCACGCACAGCTGATTCATTTTACTCATCAATTGATTGCAGGCACCCCACAAACACTTGAGGAAAAAATAAATTAGCGGGATTTTTTTAGAGCAAAATTTACGTTTTTATTTTTCTTACTAGCAATACACTTCCATCATATTATATATGACTGGCAAGTTTCTTTATACCACTAGATGTCAACATGCACCAGCAACTGAACCCATACAAAACTAAGTATATGCTAAAGCTGAAAAAACTAAATGTATTATATAATGTGTTGTTTTATTAATTAGTTTTCTTTCTTCTTTTAATCATTGCTGGGGTATCTGGTTACAATTTTCTGCAGAGAAAATAACAGCTGTTTTGTCTCCTCGTCTTAGTTTGTTATTTAAACGGGACCGAAGACTAGACCAGTGTAGTCTGGTTTATTATATTTTCCTCCACGATTTTATCTTCAGAATGAAGTGTAAATGTTTATTATTGTTACGAGGTGCGCATAAGCACATGTGTATGACTTTAAGAAGTGCAAGATAAGGTTTCTGTTTTTAGCACCAGATTCCCATGATTAAAAATAGCGAACTCCCAAATCTATTGGATCATCAATAGTGAACTAAAGCGAGAAAACTTTTATCCCAGACGTCATACTGACAATTACACTGTTAAACAACCCAACTCTGAGCAAACAAACTCTAGAATAGTCAGCTCCTGACACGTGCGTCATGAAAACGCGTTTGCGCCCTCAGCACCGGTGACTCTTCAGTCCTTCAGAGTACAGCACTAGGAGGAAGAGTACAGAAAAAGACGGATGTAACACAATGAACCGCGTCGCGAGCGACACCACGTAGAGTTGCTGTTTTTTGGTTGGAGTCGGAAACGTGCTTTCTTTTTCTTATGCCTTTATTGAAGAAATAGTTCTCCTAAGGATCGCTTTTCACGCGTATAGGAGCGTGTGTTTCTCAGAAGGATATTAAAGGTTACAGATGGGGTCTCAAGGGCCAGGACGTAAAAGAACCTCCAGCAAAAATGGGTTGACTGCTGAGGAAGATGCCCTCAGTGTAATCGCACAACAGGTAAATTGATCTCTTAAGGGTGAAACTAATGCAAAGGTCTTAGTTGCAGATGTTCAGGCTTAAACTCTAGAGGAACAACATGACAATCACGTGGTTCTGCCTCCTGAGTTAATTTATTAAACCAAATAACTTTACACAGTTTCACGAGTAACTAATTAACATTACAACAGGCTAACCAAGGTAAAGTCCCAATTTTGCCCTCATCTGGCACTGTATTGCCTATATTTATATATTACTTACAAGCTGTTGATCATTTCCTCTCCTAGTCATGCTTCCTGTTTTAAGAACCTAACTACAAGTTACTGAGCTGTGTTGTTCAAATGTGTTATTTTAATGTAGCATGGCATTAGGCTAATGTATTTGGAAGTGCCACCAGTCTGCAACATAAGCAGGGTTTGATGTGCTAGAACAGGTGCTGGGTTCATGGTAGAGAAAAGTGATTTTGACCCACTCAGATTTTCAACAGATGTATATGTTGTTTCTTCATTGCACACCTATAGTGAAAAGTCAGGGCTGTATGTAAAGTGCACGTTTTCACAGACAGTTAAACTGTATTTGTAGCATGTGTTTCATTCTATTAATAGTAAGTGTGTCTGTTTGACACATGCTCGGTGGTTGGCAGGAGAGAGGCCTTCTCATGAACTGCCCTCAGTTCAGAGTGTGAAATACTGTACAGCCAGAGAAGCATGATATGTTTGTGTGTACACATAAAACTGTCTCTTCGTTTACATTATTCATTTAATTTATTTAATGCAGTGATTTTATGGGAACTTCTGAATTGCAGTATTAAACACTTGGTATGTGAATGCATAATCCATAAACTAAAATATTTAATAAACAGCCCAAGTGGCAGAGGATGCTCTTTTGTAAGTGGGCAGTTTGTTTTCTGTAGCACATAGAGTCGACCTCTTGTAAGTGAGCACATGGATGAAGAGAGATTCAGATGCTAAAGGTTTTTTTTCTGATCCAACCTGTTTCTCTTGAAATGGAAATGATTTTTTTTTTGCGTACTCCCATGTGGCTTTGCAACAGAGCTTTTGCAAATATAAACAGCAAGGTCTTATTAGAGCTTCTCTCTCAGCAGGTTTGGTTTCAGTTAGACGTGACAAGATTCTGTGGTTTTAACCCTTTTATTACTAAGTGTTTGACATTTTCAAGGCAGCCATAAGGTTTTGAATGCATATAGGGTTTATAGCTTTTTTTTCTTTCACAAAACCACTTTATCTTCTTTTAAATAGCTGTTTCAATACTTACTCCCTGTGTTCCATTGTGCCACCTTTACTCACCCGGTACCTGCATTTCTTTTTTCTGATAGTCTGCTGTTCCACACTTGCTTGATCTCTGACAAGCTGGTATGTGGGTCCTTGTGTGTTCTTTGATTCTGTAATAAGTGCTTTAAAAATAGAAGGCCCACAGAGACCAGCAGTTAGTGCAGTTCAAGACCAGACATGAAGTTTCGGGGGGCCATTACAATGAGCAGGAGTAGTAAAAACCGGTATCTGATACTGGATGCAGTAAAAAGGAACGCATGCTGATCTGCATCAGTAATCCTCAGTGGCTGTGCTTTTCAGGTGCTCTCTTATGTAGCTAAGCATTAAAGTGTGAGATAGGGCCACAATAGAACATGAGTCAGTGGAGGATTTCCTGAAAAACAATTTCAACAATGGCTGCTCAACACTTTGATTCAGTGTCCTATTTATCTTTCTACTGACACAGATGCAAGTTGTGTTATCTGTTAAGACAAAACGATGACATAAATAGATTGTTTTCAGCTGTGTGTCTTTAGTTCATTACTACATTCCCCAATGTTTTGGCACATGCTGAAAAAAGTTCATGATCTATAAAATTTCTATATAATTCATGTTGATCTATGATATGTATTCTTAAAATAACAGAATAATCATAAAATAGAAAACTTTTGTAACATTGTAAATGTCTTTTCTGTTACAAGCTCTTGGTGCATAAAGAAGATCTGTAAAGTTGCAAAGACTAAAGTCTCAAATCCAAAGAGATATTCTGTATGGAAGTTAAAAGTCGATTTTTATATTTAAAGTATTTGCCACTGATGATTCAAACTCGAGTTTTGAGCAGTGTAGAGTAGTGCTTGCTTGTTGTTTTTCCGATCACAAATGCAGACATGGTTTTATGTTTACACAGCACGATATGCAATGCAACATGTAAAAAGACAGTATAAGTCATTATAATCAGTAATTATGTCCCCACAAGATGCAGCAAATTCCTCATTTGTAATGGGCTTTATTGGTTTTGTCTCATTGTGCCGGGACACACGGGCATCACAGTATGGTAAGGGGCATAACATTTCCATCACATGCTTGAGGCATTCGGCCAATAACAATGCACCGGATAGCTGACCAATCACAGCACACCTCACTTTTCAGAACGATAAGCTTTGTAAAAATCGACATGTTTCAGAAGGCGGGCGGAAGAGAAACCATAATGTACAGTAAGTGGAAAACAATGTGTTTTTTGAACCTTAAACCACATAAACACATTTCATATTACACCAAATACACAACATACTGTAATGTTCTTTTTAGCGACGTCATATGACCCCTTTAATGTTTCATTCATGAGTCCTTAAAAAATGGTTTCCATGAAATATTTAGCAGAATAATTGTTTTCAAAATGTTTTTAAACCCCAAATCGGCATATCTGAATTATTTGAGTAATGACTGCTGAACATTCAACTTTGACAACACAGCAACATTTGTAAATATACAAAAATAGTTAGTTTCTATTTTGAGTTATAATGCTATATTTCTGTCTTTACAATACTTTTGGTTAAATAAATGCTGCTTTAGTGAGCACAAGAGACTCCTTTCAAAACATGAAAAATTCTGCCATTTTTTTTTTTTTTCAAAACCATGCATGTCCCTGACAGATGTCACTCAAACAAATGGGTTTCCTGAGAAGTCACACTCTTCTCTGTGAAACGCCTGTTCCCTGTAAACAGCACAAAAGTGATAAATAAATAATTAAAAGAATGAGCCAATAGTGCACCCTGTGCTTTTCGATTATTTTATCCAGAAAGCTAGCCAATCAGAAACACGCTCTGTTTATGACCCATTTTGCATGTCTCACCTGCTTACTGATTTGTAATAATAATAATGTGATTGAGAGTGGACTAGTAACTTGTTTTAAATGGTTTAAATCAAATTAAGAGCTTTCGTAATGTGAGAGTTATAATTAGCAGGAAGTAGTATGTATAGGTCAAGCCGTTGATAGAGTGTCAGTATGCCAGGCTGAACTAGTGTTCTCCATCTTATTATATAAAAAATATAGAGCAGATATATGTACCATAAATGAAATCATATTAGAATGCTTTCTGAAGGATCACGTGACACTAAAGACTGGAGTAATGGCTGCTGAAAATTCAGCTTTACTGAATAGATTACATTGTAAAATATATTCAAATAGAAATCAGATCTTTAAAATGATCAAAATAATTCACAATATTACTGTTTTACTGTATTTTCTTATCAAATAAGTGCAGCCTTGGTAACAGTCATTGCTAACAGTCTCAATATTTCAAAACATTATGTCTTAAAACGTCTCCACTGGAAGCTATTAGCAATCTCGGCTAAATTCGCTGGTGCTGTTTACAGTTTCATTCAATGACTGAGATGGATAAAAGCAGATTAGGAAGCCAGGTTAGAGTCAGATCCAGACTGAAGGGTGTTAAGTTGATCAGTCAGGGCTCAGGGTTTTGGGATGAGAGCTGTCTGACTGCTAAATGCAAACTCATTGTCATGAGCATTGATTTTATATTTCAGCATTCAGTAGAAGAGTCCTGATATCAAAGTATATGATCATGTGTCCTCACACATAATGGTTTTATGAATACAGAGCACAGCAGCACAATGACACATTAACACCTGCTTATCACTGGTCCATGACAATCATAACATTTATCTGCCTGGCTCAGCAACTCGAGGTAAACTTGCACTGACTGTATTCAACAACGCCCTATTCCTGCTCCTTTTCTTCAAGGGCCTTTGAAGAAGCTGTTGATACAGGTTGAAGCAAGACACTGCGTCGCAAGCTTGAGCACGCTTAAGTCAGAGACCTTTTTCGGATACTAACATCTTTCACCAAGAATCGAACCTCTTCATATAAAGACAAGGATTCAGAAAGGGGTTTCCTCCTTTTTCTGATGTCACCAATGGGCCCATGAAGATTGTTATCACAGTTGCTTTCCTGTTTATTCTCTGCTGTTGGGACGCTTCCCGTATGAAGGAATAATGCAGAGTCCAAAATTCTAGTGCTCTTGATGCTGATTGGTCAGGATGTTTGTGTAATAAGCCTTAAGCCATGGTATTGTGATAACTGCTTTATATCCAGTCATGTGTTTTTATGACAAAAATATTGTCATAGTCTGTTTTACACTTTCTGTTGATATCAAATGTCAGAAACCAGGACTGTGCTTCCCAAAGCCATTGTAAGCCTAAGTAGATCATAGTGCCAGTGGTCTCTACGTAGGCATAACTCCTGTAATGCTAAGTTTTCATTTTCTGCATTTCAGCTCTGCTCTAGCTTGTTTACTAGTCTTGGCATTGTGTTAACATGAATATTTGTTCTTGTGACAAGTTCAACAATGTTCCTCAGTTCTACACTCAAAAACTAGCCGTGGTATAGTTGCATTAGGTTTTAGTGTAATCATCTGTTTGGTTTGCATTTATAAAAATAAAAAAAAATCAAATTGCTTAGAATTAACATCATTCTGAATATAATCAGCTACAAAAAACAAAAATGGTTTATATATGGATAGCTGCAACATTCATTAGAATATGAGATTCATTGATGATAAATGTGTAAACATGGTTATTTTATATTTAAAACACATTTAGTTTATTACAGAAATCTCATTCTTTTTTCATATGTATGACTGACATATGTTACATAAAGTTTACTCAGTCCAAATGTATGGAAATTTTGAATGTAGTTAAACTACATAAATCGTAATATGTACTGTACATAAATCCTTTTTTTATGTTAAACTTGTGTTCCATTAAGTAGCATGAAATACACACAGGAAGAAATTTGTCCCTTTTTCATGACTGATTAACTTGGTGTACAAGGTCATATTGTGGATTTTGTCCAGATAAGGCTGTGTGCTAAAGTGAAAGGAATGCACATTCAGACAAACACATGCTTTGGTCTCCGATTAGCCACTTGGTGCAAGTTGTTTGCTTATTTGACAAATGAAGGTGTGAAACGGCTTAATGTGTAAAAATTCTGTAAAGTTGCAAGGACACTGCTCATTCCTTTGTATGAAGTAATACAATTCATCTTCTGTTTTCACACTGAACTGACTCCAGTTGACCTCCCCATCCCATTTAATGGAGATTGTCAAAACCTCTCTTACATGGGTCATATAAGAGGTATTTTTATGTGAATTTAAGATCTCATATAAATGTAGATTGGAATTTTTTTTTTGTTCGCTCTGGTCTCTTGAGTCATACTTTTAATCTCTTATAAGCAATCTACAACATTATCACCTATTCTCTGCAGAAAAGACATTTTAGACCTTAAAACGAAGAACACACTGATTGTCTTTAGAAACCATTAAATAAGACGCTAGTTCACATTCGACTCATCACCATCTTGCTGCTCTTTCTTATTCCCTCTTCTCAACCAGCTGGAGATTCTCTCACAGGCTTGTTCTTGCTTTTCTGTAACTCTGTGGTCAGTGAAGCAAGTGTTCTGTGTTGGCCAAGCACACCAGGCCTTCTCTTTCTGTGTCATCTGAGACGGGCCGACTGGCATCTATCAAAACATCACCCTGCATCAGGTTTCTCAGGATTTAAGGGTGAAGTGTGGCATTTCTGAGACCATAGTGGCATCTAAAGGGATTGCCAAAATAATGAGTTAAATGATTGGTTGAGACGGAACAGGACATGTCGATCTGCTCAAATGAAGAACTGATGTTTTGATGGCACCACAGAACCACTGTGTTTGCTCTCTTTGAATAGTCAAGATGAATGGCTTACTTATAGTTACCTCTGCACAGCAAACTGGGATATTAAAGTATTTTAAGGGATAGCTCAACAACAGCAACAAAAAAATAATATAAAAAAAAAAAGCATTTTTCAGAACGCATTAGATCATATTTTGTTGTTTCTACTCCCTTAATCTTATCATTTATTTTCCTTCTTCTCTTTCCCTCCTTTTTTTTTGTCATAATTTTCTCCATCCTCGGAATGAGCCAAATTTATGTTCCTAAATTATTTTAGCCCTACATGGCAAGCTCGTTTTGATATTAAATTTGGCCACATAACTCAGGGACCTGCTAAAATATGCACCCACCACAAACAGATCAGACATTGTTTGGATTATGTTTGTCGTGGATGGAAGGCTGGCACGGTTTATGTAGGTGTTAATATGGGCAGACGTCATCTGTGATCTCATATGTTCCAGTCTCTGGATCTTACGTTAATACTCAAGTGAGAAAGACTGTTTATGTCTCGTACTGAAGACCGTTAATCCACTGTGGACAGATGGCAAAATGATACACATTTTTTAATAACAAGCTTTCCATGTTTAGATGAATTAAACTGGCCTTTTGGTTTATATACATCATAGTTCTGGAGTAAATAATGTCTATTTTTTAGATTTGCTTCCAGAGTACTGTCCAAAAACAGATTGAAAAGGGAGAAGTTATGGTCTTGCAGTCATTTGTGTTACATATCTTCCATTTGTTCCCGTCATTTTCTGTCACAGCTAGTCTGTTAGCAGTCCAGATGATTAGCATGTACTGCCTGGCATACTGGTACAAGAGGCCGTGGGAGAGAGGGAGAGATTTGGCCAGCTTGGCATCTTCTGTGGTATTTATGTCAACAGAAAATAACTCTGGGCTTGTTCTGGCATTCATCAAACTCCCAGGGACTCCTGAATGACAAGCTTGTCCTTCATGTCTTCCTTAAAAGACACCAAACAAGGAGTTTTAGTAAACCCAACCCTCTACATTGCAAGTAAATCACTCACATATGCGACTAAATTTTACTCTAAGCAACTTAATGATGTCTATTGTTAGCCATTAGCTAATAAATTCTTAGATTTTACTCGCCAGTGTGTGTGTTCAAGGCTATTATAAGATTAGCACATTTTCACTCGCTGAACACTGACTGAGCACTTCTCTCTCCATCGAGCGATCTGTACTTTTCAATTCATCTCAATGGAACGCACAGTTCACCTGTATTTGCCTAACTGTAAACTCTTTGTGAAGGCGCACAACTCACCGTCGCTTTGCTGATAGCGCTGTTTCTCGCACATGTCTTACCACGCTGAATCAATTGCAAATTGCAATTTCATTGGCTGGCGCTGATCTATTACCATCCCTGTTTTGATTTCAGCAAATCAGTTCGACCGAACACAGACAACGTGATTAATATTCATGAACCCAGCAGCTCATCAATCCGTAGTGCATTGTATATTGTTAGTATTGTAGTAGAATTAGTTGTAGTATTATCTTTTAATAATAATTATGATCTATTACTTTTTCTTTTTTTTTTTACAGAAACCCTGAATGACCAACAATATCTTAAGCATCACCAGCAGTCTTAAGTTCAGTTAAAATGACAAATATGCATTCATACATGGTTTATCAAGTTTTAGTTCAAATCACTAAAGTTCTATCATTAAATAGTGCTTAATACCATAATATAATGCTTGACTGACTGATTAAGAAGCTAAGATCCAAGAAGCTGTGCCATTTTACAAAGATAAGCTGATTGGAATCACATATATATATACATGTGTGTGTGTGTGTGTGTGTGTGTGTGTGTGTGTGTGTAAAATAGTAAATCAGTCTGGCGAGTAAACTGAAAAATTTACTAGCCAATTGCGATTATATTGCAAAGGTGTGCATAGAGGGTTGAAACCTGTCCCCAATCACCTGTGACAAATATGGTTCTTTCTGGAAAAAAAATCCTAAAAACAATAATTCTTCAACTCTGTTGGTTAAACTCATAGGAGCCTCATTTGTGAGGGGCATACTTTGTGACACAACAGACTGTGTACATCCAAGATGGGGCTGTACTACATAAAAAATTACCCCTTGAAATGGCAACTTTCAGTCATTAAAGTCTCAATTTGGTAACTACTGACAATAATGTTGTGAAGCAATGTACTGTACTTTGGCCAATTAGACTAATTAAACAAAGTATTTATGTTCCAAAAAAGATCACTTCCAGACAGCAGTGGAACTAGCTCTTCATTCCCTTTGAGAACATCCGTGTCACAGAACTTTCATTAAATTAGAGCATTTTGGGTTTATTGATAGAGCATGCTCCATTTGGGTCATTAAAAATAGCTGTTGAGGAGCGAGTGAGAGAAGAGAGATGTGTGAAATAGGCCAGTTTGTTTTCTTCTTGTGCGACAGGAGTGTGTAAATGGTCATGATGGGGGGGAATGCAGACGACCCAGGCTATAATATGCTCACCGTGACATACATCATGGTCTACTTTGATAATTGCAAGAAGGTAGGCCTAAATGGGTTATGATAAAAGAGCTTGTTTTAGTTCAGAGAGGATGAATAAGTGCATGTTTTCTTTAAGGATGATAACTAGCTTCTTTTAGGTGCCTATGCACATTTTATTTTATTTTTTTGTCTTGTCAAAACCCTTGTTTTTTTAGGTATATTGTAAGAACTGTAAATCACTGACTGACATAGTTTGGTTCAGTAATATGAATGATTATTTTCGGTTCATATAAATCATTTTGTGAGCACATGTACATGCCCTCCACATTAGGACCGAGCAGTGATGGGTGTTTGTACAGTGGTTTGTTCTGCTAAAGTGCAGGAAGGGTGTGATCAAGGCTAAATTGTGAATGACTCAGCCCTCTGACTTCCTGCTTTGGTCAAATAAGGCATAGTTTTGGTTACCCTGTTAGTTACACAGTCATGCAAAGTGCATTTATTCCTGAAAGTTTTCTGTTTTCTGAAGCCTGTGTTACTCTTGGTATTTAGTTTAAGAGTTGTTTGCATTTGTTGTTTTTCTTTTATTAAAATATTCTTCAGCATTTTCAGCACAATCAAAGCCCTGTTGGGTAGTAATTGTAAATTTAAAGCATGTTTGCATAGGTGCATTGCTGTGCTCGTGGAAAATGTATGCTGACATTAGTGAGAACCTGTCACAAACATGTTTCGACAGCTGCTTAATTGTTGGGTTCGTTGTAGTAACTTCTCCCTGGCAGTTCTTCTATACAATTAGCTGCCTTCATTACAACAGTAATGCTTTGAGAGCATTTGAGTAGTGCTTTGATTTGCCAACATGGAAAATATCTTTGCAAGTGCGATTGCTTCAGTTACATGTTACAGTTATATAGCTTTTTGAATGAATTAATGAAATAAATAGTTTTATTTAGCAAGGATGTATTAACTTGAACTAGAAAGAATGTGTAGCAGCTTGTCCTTCACTCCAAAAAAAAAAAGGATAAAAAAAGTTTAAATTTAAATTAAGCCATCACTTTCTGCTTGAACTAGAAGTAGTGGTTGAAGCTGTGGAAGTATTTATTTTGGCTTATTATTGCTTGAACGTTGTTGGCAAAGGGACACAAGACCTTTGTGGTGAGAACAGCTGCTTCCTTGGACAGTTGTGTGACTGTGTGTGTTCAGGACGGAAGGCCTCAGTCTGAGACATTAAGATATGATGTGACATTTACTCAGGAACACGTCATTATGGATTTCTCCATCAGCTAATAAACACAGGAATATAGTTTACAACATTTTGACGCTTATTTTTTTCTGTGATAACATAAATATCACTTATTCTTCAGGAATGTGTGTGTTACAGTCATGCCTCTGGTGTAAATATGACTTGTATTACGGGATTGGGGGGGGAATGGGCAGATTTCTGTTGCAGACGTCACTATGGGAGGGTAGTGTCTATGATGAAATACTAGAGTTGAGGTTTCTTTCTCTCCCTTTTTTGGTTGTTGCACATTTTGTAGCGTCATTTACAGGAAGGAAATGTGCTCTCTCTCTTCTCTCTCTCTCTCCCCCGTGCAGGGAGTCTCTTCCTTAAAAGGACTTTCAAAGTGTGAAGAACTAAAGTCACAAATACACACATTTATACTTATGTAAACAGTCTACAGTTCGAGTATACAGTTACAGTGCATAAAAACTTTACAACAGGGTACATAAACATGTTCATGTAATCATGTACTATAGGAAATGTATGTCCTTTGAACCTCCTGTTGAATTTAGATTACAAGAAATGAAATAAAAGTTGGTTTTTGTGTGTTGATTTAACTCCCTCCAAATGTTTTTTTTTTTTTTTTTTGCGTTTACTACATTGTTCATGGAATCATGGTTATGGTTTAATGACTCGACCTCTCTCTCTTTCTCTGTTTCCTCACCTGCCCCCTGCAGGCTGAAGCCCGTTTGGCAGCTAAGAGGGCGGCCCGCACAGAAGCTCGTGAGATCAGGATGAAAGAACTGGAAAGACAACAGAAAGAGGTGAAAAAGCAGTGAGACTTTTTCAAGTCTGCTATAATATTCTGTATGCTATAATATAATATTCCTTTGAATGCTTCCTCTTAGTATAAGTCTTTGCAGAAATTTTATTTATTTATCATTTATATGTTGATTTCTTTATATATTATTCTTTTATTCTATTAGACATTTTGTTTGTAGCATGACAGTGTTGTTCCAGTACATAGGTGTTTTGACATGCCCACCAGTAACATGCTGTAATTAGTGTTGTCAAAAGACCCGGTACTTCGGTACCAAGTCGGTACTAAAAAAATTTAAATGTGACGGTACCAGGTTTCTTTAAGTACCGGTAGTAACAAGGTCCCGTTCAAACCCGGTTCAGCGCTATGATTTCCGCAAAGCAGAAAACGAGGACGGAATCTCAAAATCCAGTCATGAAAATGAAACTTACATTTTAATATGGACAGTCATGGAATTTATCAAGGTTAGCATAAATTAATCAAATCAAATCTCCATATGGACCAGTATCTGTAAATGTTAAGCCGCAAAAGTTGTTTGAAATATGAATCTGTGTTCTGCGCGTCTCTGTGTGAATTAATGAATGGCAGAGACGAGCGAGAGTCTTACCACGCTGAATCGACATGCTATATGTAAATTATTCTTTGTTGTCTTCTCCTGTCAAAATAATGGAGTTCATTTAGAATTATTCATATTCATTTTCGAACAAGCAGAAGACATACCGTTTTCTCCGGTAGTGGGCGGAGCTAATTCGCAAATGGCAATTTCATTGGCTGGCGCTGATCTAGTACCGTCTCTGTTTTGATTTCAGCAAATCATTTTGACCGAACGCAGACAACGTGATTAATATTCATGAACCCAGCAGCTCATCAATTCATAGTGCATTGTATATACATTAGTATGATAGTAGAATTAGTAGTAGTATTATCTTTTAATAATAATTAATATGATCTATTACTATTTTCTTACAGAAACCCTCAATGACCAAAAATATCTTAAGCATCACCACCAAGATAAAATGACAAATATGCATTCATTAGGCCTAAAAGTTAATTTTTACATAAAGGCATTGTGCTAGAAATATTACTATTATTTAGTAAAATGTATGTGATACTGCTACTACTGTAGAAAAAATGTATAAACTTTATTTTTTAAAGAAATAAATCACAATATTTCTTCCATGTTTTAATTTTAATAGCAAATCCCCTTTATTTACCAAAAATAAAATGTGTTTAATTTTCATAAATTAAAAGACAAATTAAATTTGGGTGAAACTTGTTTACTGTTTTTCAGAATTATATAACTTGTAGAAAAACTTTAAACACAATTGTAAATAAGTATAAAGAACGGCATTGGTTTTATTTTTAGTGCTAAAAAGTTTTTTTTTTAATTAGCATATTTTTGTGTTTTGCTTTGGTACCGAAATTGGTACCGAGAACCGTGGATTTTCACTGGTATCGGTACCGAATACTGAAATTGTGGTACCGTGACAACACTAGCTGTAATATTGAGATTTAAAGAGGTTTAACTTCTGGAAAGATCCCATCCCCATGTGCTTGCCTGGTTACCTCCATTCTGTGCGTATAGAGGACATGTCCCCTTTCACTGGTGTCATAATCACAACACTTACTAACACGAGTCATACATTAGGCAGCTGAAAGCATCTCACAAAGTAAATAATCTGCATTGCACAATGTGTTGAAACACAGGAGGAGAACCTTCCAACACAGTTCAAGAGTGTGTTGAGCAGTAGGACTTTAAAATTGCATTGGTATTTTAGAAAATGTTGTCACTGATAATATTTATTCAGTCTTGGCCTCTGTGCATTTACATTTTTCAAGGTGTTTTCCTACTGAACTGCCAAAACTAAATGCCTTCTTTATTCTCAAAACTGAATCTGGTTGACTTGCTCCTGCACAACACTGTCAGACGATTATGTTCAATTTGTTTAATCTTCATCATGATTGTGGGCCCTGTGCTTAGAAGGGCATGTCTTGGCTGGGTAATAATCACCCCCTGGGTCAAGACCTTCTAAGAGCCCATTTGAACATAAGCATTTGCTCAGCTAATGCTCAGAAATATTACAGGTTACATCATGAGCACTTACAATTAACATAGATCATCCAAAAATTGACATTGTCTTTTAAATTTTAAAGGAGTCATACCCTTGTATTACCTTGGATACCTACTGCTGTATTATAGTCTTTCAGGCCCTTCTAAAAAAGAAAAGTGGAAAAAAAATAAACACAGAGCTCCTCAGACCCTTATCTCTTTAGGCATTATTGTCTCGCGAGATCTGATGCGATATTTTGGCTGTCGTGGACGGTCATTATAATAATGCAAATGAGGGGCACGTTGATTGGTTGCAGGAAGGAGGGGGGTTGACACCGCAGGTAACGCTTTAGCATATCATTACAAACTGACATCATGGCGCAAGTTGTGAATGAACGCAACCGGCTTCCCGGCCAGTGTATAAGTATGAGGCGCCGTTTAGGGCTTGAATCAAACTTCATTCACGCACACATATGAAACACGCTTGCATATATACTAAGTACTAGTCACACATACATGTATATGAACTATCTACGCACATAAAGTTACTCATATGAGACGTGAGCACAGCACACACACACAAATATAAGACGTGAGCACACACACAAACTAGACGGGGCCTCATGTAAGCATTAGGCAATAAATAAACAATAACCAAATTCATGATGATCTCAGTCATTTGTTTTTTGCAAAGTACGTTAGCAGCCATTCCCCATACCTCGAAGCTAATACTCCCGCCAGAGTTGTGCCTGGACGCGTTCATTGAACGATAATTCATGAACTCGTTCATGTTTTGGACTGAACTGAACGTACCGCATTACTGCCTGAAAGTCGTTCATTCTGGTGTCGGTGTCTCTCAGTTTAACTTCGTTCAGTAGGATGCCAGATTTCTATAAAGCCTTCCAGGCAAAAACCCACCTAAAACACACCGTAAACCGGCCTTAATATGTAGCGGAAAAAACACCCAATCTGGCAAAGCCAGACTCTCTTGTTCAAACTCGGTTCATCAAAATGAACAAATCTTTTTTCGAGTCATTTCGTTCATTTAAGGGGCTTTAAATGTTACTATTAACTGGCAAATTCCCCGAACACATCAACCTACGCAATCTTGATCATATTCTGAATTAAGAAATCATTATAATGCAGTCAAAAGTCCGTTTTTGCAGTCCGTTTACAGGGAACATAAATAATTACTTCACCTCCAGTCTTTCGTTTATTTGTCTAGTGACAGACGCAATAGCATACAATAGCCGCATTAGCAGTTATGCTGTTTGTTACACACAGTAGAGCAATAAAAACAGTCTTACCGTTTCAATTGCAGGCAATTTTGTTGGAATGGCGCTTTTCCCGAGCTTCGATGCCAACTTCGCCTGATATTGCCCCAAATTTGTGAAGGATTTCGGCGTACAATGTTTAGCACAAACACATAACGATAAACCAGTGGAAGAGTTGAAGGAACCGCGTCAATAAAAATGAATTTAATCCACTGGTCTCTGATAGCTAGGTCCGTTCTTGGTAGAGAAAACACATTTACATGTTGATTCTGGCAGTCAACCACAGAGCAACTCACGTGTGCACTACTCCAGCATCTTTCTCGACTGAATATGAGGGGGAGAGGGGAAGGGGCGAGCTTCCTGCTGCGGTGTCCATATATGGTATATCCTGCCCCGTCTTGACGTCAAGACGGGGAAGAAATCAAAATCTCGTATTTGAGTGCGCGTGCACGTGGGCTATTTTACAAACCCTGAGGTAAACAAACGCTTCACTTTTAAATATCGGCTTCCCGGCCAGTGTATAATCGTTAGGCAATCATAACATACATTGATTCTCGTGGAAAAGTGAAAATTGTGGGTCATGACTCCTTTAAATCCATATGACCCTTTGTACTTTTTCAGGACGCAAAAGAAGATTTCTTGAAAAAAATAGTTTTAACTGTCAATACAGTGATACAATGGAAGTTAGTGGGGTCCAATGTTGTTTAAGACTTCATTCACTTTAACTGTATGCCCCCCCCCCAAAAAAAAAAACAGTGAGACTTTTATTTAAAAAATACCTTCTTTTGTGTTCCATGTAATAAATAAATAAAATAAAAGCTTGGACCAACATGATTTACATTTTTGGTTGAACTTTTTGGCATAATATTGACTCATTCTCCGCTTTGGAAAAATTAATTGGAAAAAAGTGTAACATAACAATAACATACACTTCGTATAATTTAATTAGGTTGTTTAAGGAATATATTCAAATAGCTTCAACACTCATGAAAAAAAAATGGCGTGGACTTTCTTTATGCTCATTTTTTTTGTAGCTAGGGATGTTCACAGGGCTTGAAAACGAAAAAAACAAACAAAAAACAATCAGTTAACTCCGAGCAGAATCGATATTTTAACGTTTCTGTTTCTGCGTTCCTCTGATATTATCACCGTTCCAAAACCGGTTCGGGTGGAAGAAATACCGGTTAATAATGTTATTTTTTAAAAACAATATTCTTTGCCTATAATTTGCCTAATAACAATAATATAATAATAGTAAAAGATAGCATTTTCTTTACTCAAAAAGAAAAGGAAAAAATAGAGATCTAACGCTTAGTCACGGCAAATACAGCATCATCTTCTTTAGATTTTGGCCAAATGTAAGCTACTTAAAAAAAAATAAAAAATAAAAATCACTTTAAAGACAAATAATTTTTAAGATATTTAAAAATGTTTGCTGCATTGTTAAAAAAATAAATAAAAGAAAAAAACACTTGATTAAGATTTGCGTTTTGAGAGTATATATATATTTAAAAAAAAGTCGCGGCTCACATAGCATTTTATTAGCCCTATTACTTCCGAAATAATGAAGGCTAAAATGCCTGTAGTCTAATGCAAAATGTTTACAAACATTATAAAAACAGTTATTAGTTTCTCTCCAAAACAAATCCTCTAAAGTTTAGGCTATGAAAACATCAACACAAATTAATTTAAGCTGAAGCTGATCCCTACTTCTCTCATTCGGCACAAATCCAAATATTTCCATGTTCCCGATGTATCTGGACGCTAAAATGTTATTTAATAAAAAGAATATAGAATAATAGCAAATGTATAATAAGTAACGCTGTATATGCGTCCGAAAGTCGGACTCCAAATTTCATTCTAAGAATTATTTTGAGGTTAATATAGCAAATAAAAACTGTTCAGCCGGGAAATTTGAGAAGCTCCGCTAGGCTATTTTAATTCCCCTCACTCCATAAAAAAATAATTTCAATTAACAGTATTTAGAAAATTAAAAATATAGAATTAGAATTAAAAATATAAGATGCTATAGCAATATTAATGACAAACTAAAACTAATTAATTTAGGC
Organism: Carassius carassius; assembly: GCF_963082965.1. NCBI lineage: Eukaryota > Metazoa > Chordata > Actinopteri > Cypriniformes > Cyprinidae > Carassius > Carassius carassius. Next base: position 17,065,467 of record NC_081765.1, read on the forward strand.
TAAAACGAAACTGAAACCAACGTTGGGTCTCTCATTTGACAGAAAATCAAATTTTCCATATTCGAGCCCTGGATGTTCATTTTAACCGGTTAACCGTAAACCAACCATTAAGATTTTTTACCAATTAATACAGTCAGTTAAATGTTTAAAAAGTCATTTATTTATTTACAGTAATTAATCAAAATATTTGCTTATTTATTTCTTAACTATGTGTGTACGTATGTGATGCCAGCGCAATCACTTGACATTACGTTCACAATAAAAACAAATCTCTGTGCTTTTGTAAAGGCGCTTTCTGCAGTCTGTTTTCATTTCGCGCTGCAAAAAAAATGTATCGAAACTCTACATACTAGGCTACTTGTTATACAGTTATTTTGTCAATTTTATTAATTTTATTATTTAAGTAAAAATATATTTCATGTATAGGCCTATTTATTCATTGTATGTGTGTATGTATGTAGCCTATATATATATATATATATATATATATATATATATATATATATATATAACCAAATGTCCTTAAATATATATATACAGTATGTGTATGTGTATATATATATATATATATATATATATATATATATATATAGAGAGAGAGAGAGAGAGAGCCTAGTTTTATTATGTTTTTCTCCACTCACAGAAGTGGTGCAGGTGTGTGATGTGATGATATGATAACCATGTGAATCCTCATGTTCTGTTGTTTGCTGCTTTTTGCACATGTAAGATTAATCCCTGGGAAACGTATGTTAGTATTTTTAATGGGTCACAGACACTTATCCTTTCCAATTGAATTCAATTATAATTTAAAATAATCTTGTCGGTTAATGGTTAATTATTGTTTAACGAGCGTTGGTAACTGAAATGAACATCCCTTGTTGTAGCACCCTGCAGCTTTTTGCAGGTTTTGTACATTTACCCCTAATTTTGGCACAAGATTAAAGGTCATTCTCAACTCTCGGTAACATTACATTTACTGTAAGTCTTTAAAGACTTTATACATAGATGTTGAGTTATTCATTTCTTTTGTCAGGATTTAGGTACTATAATTGTATGTTGCCTGAACATTCCTCATAGTTAAGAACGCTGGATTTAAAGAAATGGTAACATTTAGTTCAAACTCATGGATATGCGCATGGCTAATTCTGGGTAATTAGTGTTAATGCACTGTGACTGTTGATGCTGGTTTGCTACAGTTGACTTCACACTGTAAATGGGACAAGAATGGCATGGTTCAGTAGCATGGATTTAAATGAATTGAAGATTCCTTAAGATATTTAAGGACATTTGGTTAATTGCATATAAATGAAGTTGCTCTGGGTCTGTCGGATGTCAATGGAAAACCAGAAACCCACACTGAGCTTAGAAGCAAAAGACTTGCAGTATGTAATGAAGATAAACACCCAGGTCACACTTGACAGATTAGTTAACATTCAGAGGAAAGCCCGGTCTGAACAGAAGGTGTGTGAGAATGTTAAGGGTGTGTGTTTTGTGGCTTTAAAACTCCAGCCAAGTCTTAAAGTAGATTATAAGCTTTCAGCCGTACCTGCAGCGGATTAACAGATTCAGTTCCCATTCAGTTCTCACAATCTGGCTGTGATCATTACGCTGATCACAAACACAATGACTTAAGATTGAACATGCTGGGACGTAAAATAGTTTAATCCGGATTTTGTGAAGATGAACTAGCGCACACAGGCTACGTGGTTTGGATTTTAAGACGGATGTCTTTGGAGGCATAGAAAGTCTCTGTCTCCCTCAGTCCTGAGGTAGATGGGGACTTTTTGAGACTATCAGGACGGCTTGCAAGCGATTAGTGCATAGAGGGACTTGGGAAGTGATCAATGGGATACCCCAGACCCCTCTGCTGAGGTAACAGTAACAGATTTACTGATGTATTTTATATTCTATACCAGTTTAACTAGCATCAGGTGATCTGATCAAGTGTGTGTGTGTGTGTGTGCGCGTGTGTTTTTTTTTTTTTTCTTTTCAGGTTTTATTTGGTGACTATGACCTATCGACTTAATGCATACTTCTGTTATGGGCTAGTCAAAAGGTTAAGTGTAGATTCAACCAAGGGTATTTATTTATTGTGTGCCAGATGCAGTTTGCATGCTAGGATTATTAAAAAAGTTTTCTTTTGTGACTTTTGGAGTACATGGTAACTTTTCTTCTAATACCCTAACATTTTCTTGATAAATTCTGTGAGAGTGCAGAATTTTGCAAAAAAAAAAGAAGAGATGATGTTGTGGGAACATCTCTAATTTAATACATAAGGTGTTAAAGGTAATTCAAAGGAAGGGGTTTTGTTACAGGAATGTTAAATGATAAATAAACCACTCATTGGTTAATATACCACTCACAAAAATTGAAGCAAATAAACTTAGAAACCAGTTAGGTGAGATTCTGTTGGTTTTTCAGTAAGTAATAGTGAAAGTGCTCACTATTGCACTGTTTATATAATAATTAAATTAAAATATACAACAAACTGTTAAAGATATGTCTTTTTCTATCTAGAACACCGCTTTTGTATAGGTTTTATGTATTTACAGTGTTTAGCTTTGTATCAAAATTTACTTTGTTGACCAGACTGTGCTGTTAGTAGCTGTTTTTTTTAAAGAATCGTCAGGTTATCTGCTGATATTGTAGTTACTTGTGAAAAAGTAATGGACAAGAACAAGTATAAAATTGTGTTAGCTATACTAATCCAGTGCTATTCATTGGTTTGATCATTAGTGGACTAAATGAAACCTTAAACTTCACTGGAAAGAATCCTGTTACCCCATAGACCAGATCACATGACCTTCTGTAACTCTTGAGTATGTTCTCAGATATCTGAACAATTTATTGCATGACATATTTCAGATGCTTTCATTAACTTTATTAAGCAGTTTGATTTTTTTAAATTCCTGACTGACATTTAGATTTAATTTGTGTTGTCACTGAATTTTGCTGCTTGTTGATCCACTTGCCCTTCATGTGTTCTTTGAGTCAAGTGTGTGAACTGTTGTTGTTATCTCTAAATGTAAGCCTACTTGTAATGCTAGGTAACATGACACTGAACTGACAGATTGCTATACCTTTAACAGCTTTTCCTTTTCAATCCATTATCTTAGATTTCACAGTCTTCCACTTGGTTAGCTCTCTTTCATGTCAAATAATCACATCTCTCTTCCCCCCTTTCCTTTCCCCATCTGGTGGTTTTCTTTCCTTTGCTCGTCTGATCCTGTTTTGCTGGCCTCCTGTGATGTAGATTTATCAGGTGCAGAAGGTAGGACATCTGATGCTGAAGATCTACTCTACAAACTCATGTACAAGAACTGTAACTGGGGCGGTACCCTTTCAAATCTTTGTACCTTATTTACCTCTAAAGCAGGGGTGTCAAACTCAATTGGTGTAGGGCCAGATTCTGGCCAGAGCCCTGCAGAATTTAGATTCAACCTTAATTAAACACCTAATCCAACTAATCAAGTCATTCAGGCATATTTAAAAAAAAATACATGGTATGTGTGCTCTAGCAGGGTTGGAACAAAACTCAAAGAATTGAGTTTGACACCCCTGCTCTAAAGGGTAGCACCCCAGTGGTACCATTTCCTTGGGCACATTTTAATTTCCTTTAGTTGTTGCTTATTTAGCTGTTTCTGTTCTCTGTGAATTTTTTTTCTTAGGTTTTAGCATCTTCTTCTTCTTTTTCAAAATCTCTGGAAATCACTGATCCATATTAATTTATCCTTTTAATATCACATTTTCTTAGTCTAATGCAGTTATCTTTATATTATTATTGTTACCTGAACTTCCCTTATTTTCTCTTTCCTGGGTTCTGCTGCATTTCTCTTTGCAGAAATACTATGGACTGGATAACCTGGACAAAAAATGGGGGGACATTGAGCAGTGGATGGTACATTCACTGTTGAGATTTTGTGCTTTTTCTAGGCCTCTGGTTTTATCAGCATGTGGTTTTTGACATGATAGGGATTCATTGCGATACAGGAGATGTTATGTTGGATATCAGGGTTGCATGTCTCAACACTAGGTTAATAACTCTGCATGGCTGATTTACATTTTCACAAGTTGTCAACAAATGAAATAAGCCATTGTTCATCTGTTTCCTGGCATTGTAAATATTTTAATGTACCCTAACATTCAAAAGTTTGGGGTCAATAAGATTGTTTTAAATGATTTTGAAAGAAGTTTTATTATGCTAAGGCTGCATTTATTGATAAAAATATGGTAAAAACTGTAATATTGTGGAATGTTATAATTATTATTATTTATATAGATAGCAAATCTATTTAATTACAGCAGCCATTACTCCAGTTTTCAGTGTTACTTGATCCTTCAGGAAGCATTGTAATGTACTGATTAAGTGCTCAAGAAACATTTCTTATGAGTAAGGTTTAAAACTATATTTTTGTATATTTTTATATTTTGTAAAAACATTTTTTTGATGAACAAAGTTCAAAATCTAGATTTTAAAAGGAAATATTTTGTAACATTATAAATCTCTTTACTGTCACGTTTAATCAATTTAATGCATTCTTGCTGAATAAAATTAAAAATATAATCTTATTGACCCCAGAATGTCAGTGTATTACAGCTTTTCACATTATTTTACAAAATGTGAAAAAAGCATTGTTTTTTGTCTTCAGTTTTTGGTTTTTCTGTTTTTAACATGATTGCTCTTGCATCAGTTATTACTGATTTGCATGCTGTCTTTGGATACACTGCCACTGCTCAAGCGTGCTTGCTTAGTTTTGTGCATCTGTCTTTTTTTGACAACTTGCTTATTCCTCTCCTTCTCCTTCTTCCATTCTCCCTCTCTTATCCTCTCCTTCCCTTCTCCCTTACCCTCTCCTCTTCTTCACCTCTCCTTCTTTTCTTCTTCTCCCTCTCCTTCTCTCCTCTCCTCCTCCTCCTTCTCCTCTCCTCCTCCTCTGCTCTCCTTCTCCTTCTCATCCCTCCTCTCCTCTCCTCCTCCTCTTTCCCTTCTCCCCTGCTCTCCTTCTCATCTCTCCTCTCCTCCTCCTCTGCTCTCCTCCTCATCCCTCCTCTCCTCCTCCTCTCCTCTCCTCTCCTCCTTCTCATCCCTCCTCTCCTCTGCTCCTTCTCATCCCTCCTCTCCTCCTCCTCTCCTCTCCACCTTCTCATCTCTCCTCTCCTCTCCTCCTCCTCTGCTCTCCTTCTCATCTCATCTCTCCTCTCCTCTCCTCCTCTGCTCTCCTCCTTCTCATCCCTCCTCTCCTCTCCTTCTCATTCTCCTTCTCATCCCTCCTCTCCTCTCCTCCTCTGCTCTCCTTCTCATCCCTCCTCTCCTCCTTCTCATCCCTCCTCTCCTCCTCCTCTGCTCTCCTTCTCATCTCTGCTCTCCTCTCCTCCTCCTCCTCCTCTGCTCTCCCTCTCATCTCTCCTCTCCTCCTTCTCATCCCTCCTCTCCTCCTCCTCTGCTCTCCTTCTCATCTCTCCTCTCCTCTCCTCCTCCTCTGCTCTCCCTCTCATCTCTCCTCTCCTCCTTCTCATCCCTCCTCTCCTCTCCTCCTTCTCATCCCTCCTCTTCTCTCCTCTCCTCCTCCTCTGCTCTCCTTCTCTCCTCTCCTCTCCTCTCCTCTCCTCCTCCTCTGCTCTCCTTCTCATCTCTCCTCTCCTCTCCTCCTCCTCTGCTCTCCTTCTCATCCCTCCTCTCCTCCTTCTCATCCCTCCTCTTCTCTCCTCTCCTCCTCCTCTGCTCTCCTTCTCATCTCTCCTCTCCTCTCCTCCTCTGCTCTCCTTCTCATCCCTCCTCTCTTCTCCTCTCCTCCTTCTCATCCCTCCTTTCCTCCTTCTCATCTCTCCTCTCCTCCTTCTCATCCCTCCTCTCCTTTCCTCTCCTCCTTCTCATCCCTCCTCTCCTCTCCTCCTTCTCATCTCTCCTCTCCTCTCCTCCTTCTCTGCTTTCCTTCTCATCTCTCCTCTCCTCCTCCTCTGCTCTCCTTCTCATCTCTCCTCTGCTCTCCTTCTCATCTCTCCTCTCCTCCTCCTCTCCTCTCCTCCTTCTCATCCCTCCTCTCCTCTCCTCCTTCTCATCCCTCCTCTCCTCCTCCTCTCCTCTCCTCCTTCTCATCCCTCCTCTCCTCTTCTCCTCCTCTGCTCTCCTTCTCATCTCTCCTCTCCTCCTCTGCTCTCCTCCTTCTTATCCCTCCTCTCCTCCTCTCCTCTCCTCTCCTCCTTCTCATCCCTCCTCTCCTCTCCTCCTCCTCTGCTCTCCTTCTCATCTCTCCTCTCCTCCTCTCCTCCTTCTCATCCCTTTCCTCTCCTCCTCCTCTGCTCTCCTTCTCATCTCTCCTCTCCTCTCCTCTCCTCCTCCTCTGCTCTCCTTCTCATCTCTCCTCTTCTCCTCCTCTGCTCTCCTTCTCATCTCTCCTCTCCTCTTCCTCTGCTCTCCTTCTCATCTCTCCTCTCCTCTCCTCCTCCTCTGCTCTCCTTCTCATCTCTCCCTCCTCTTTTCCTCCTCTGCTCTCCTTCTCATCTCTCCTCTCCTCTCCTCTCCTCTCCTCCTCTGCTCTCCTTCTCATCTCTCCTCTCCTCCTCCTCTGCTCTCCTTCTCATCTCTCCTCTCCTCCGCTCTTCTTCTCATCTCTCCTCTCCTCTTTCTCATCCCTCCTCTCCTCTCCTCTTCTCCTCCTCTGCTCTCCTTCTCATCTCTCCTCTCCTCTCCTCAGGAGGACAGTGAGCGATATACACGTGTTTCACGGAGACATGCTTTGGTTTGTATCTCTTTCTTTTAACTATCTGTCCTCCTAAACCTTCTGTAAATACTGCTCTAGCAAAACTTCACAGCAAAAAAAAAAAAAAAACACTTGGATTTTATTCCAAATGCAAATACTTCAAGTCAGATTTGGAGAGGACTGTGGAGTCCATCTAATTTGCCTTTTTTTTCCTCATCCATCAAGGAGTCAGATGATGAAGAAAGGATGTCAGTGGGGACTAGGAGCAACATACAGGTCAGTATCGGTGTAACTGTGTACAGTAATTCTTGTCAAACCTCCTGTGTTGTTGGTCAGAGTGTTTGGTGTACAGTAGGTATATATGAGTGTGTGCTTGCTATGTGTTTTATAAGGTTATAAAATGGTCCAAAATGTTATTCATGCTGATAGTGGTTTTGTTTGTCTGGGCAGTTGGATTTGGATAAGGCAGGTGCCTACGGTGGGGTAAGAATCTCAGGGTGGGAAATGTTTCTTTAGGCACAAATGTTATGTCATTGCTTTCAGGTTTTAGTGATGGGAAGTTCAGATCATTTTATCAACTCGGACCTTTGAGTCTCGTTCAGCAAAATGAACGAATCTTTTTTTCGAATCATTTTGTTCATTTTTATCAAAATATTATTAAAATGCTACGTGTTGCTTCTCTAACATGTATACAAGTAGTTTAGCAAATGTTCATCACACTACAAACAATAAAAAAACTATAATGCTATAAGAAACAGAAAAGATTAATTCATTGTTTACCTGGGTCTTCAGTCTTTGATTAGCTAACCTCATCTCTTATTTGACAAGTCTTCGGGTTTGAGTCATTCTTTCAACACGTAACAGCCCAATGAGCTTTAACCTGTGCAGTCTGAGCTGGAAAGAGAATTGATTAGTTCATCCATCGACTCTTCGGGATTGAGTCATTCCTTCATCACGTGACAGCCCCATAAGCTTTAACCATAGACTGTATAAAAGGCTTTAACCTATCGTTTGTTCTTTTGTCACGTGATGTGACAGCATTGGATAGAGAAATTAATTTAATAAGCTTCCTTACAAACAGGTACATAGTTGTTATTATTATTATTATTATTATCATCATCATCATTATGTGTTTCTGGACTCAAATTGTAGCTTTTTACTATTTGCAGTTTATAAATAGTTGAATTTCTGTCATGATGGTTATTTTCCTTACGCTGAATGTTGTCACAAATGTAATAAATAGTTGGTTATTATTATTATTAAGTTTCTTTCTGACTCAGACTTAGGTTAAAGCTTATGGGTCTGTCACGTGATGAATGAACGACTCAAAAAAAACCAAAGACTCGATAGATGAACTAATCCGTTCTCTTTCTGGCTCAGACTGTATTGACTGAAACAGGTGAACCTCTACACTAATTCCAGTACAGAACCTATAGAATTTTGTGCATGCCCGACTGAACGAGTCGACTCGTTCTTCTCTAGTCACATTAATGATTTTTTCAAAATGAAAAATCCTTCAAGAACGACCCATTACCCATCAGGTTCCTGTTAAAGAACATAAATGAGTTCCCAAGATGTTTTTGTTTTTGCACTGTGGTGTGTTTCAGTTAAATAAGCTAATACCTGATGCCACATTTGGGGAAGTCGTGACTTAGTGGTTAGAGAGATTGACTCCTAAACCTAAGATTGTGGGTTTAAATCTCGGGCCGGCAATACCATGACTTAGGTGCCCTTGAGCAAGGCACCGAACCCCCAACTGCTCCCCGGGCTCCGCAACATAAATGGCTGCCCACTGCTCTGGGTGTGTGTTCACTGCTGTGTGTGTGCACTTTGGATGGGTTAAATGAGAGCACAAATTCTGAGTATGGGTCACCATACTTGGCTGTATGTCAAGTCACTGTCACATTTGTGATGTTTTGAATAGTTTCATCAATATTACAAATGAAGGGGGTTTTGGTCTGTACTCTGGATTTTATCAGGTATGACCACATGTGACTATAACATTTTTGAGTGTCTGAATATTCACATGCATGTTCACAAACATTAAGTATTGAGTAGTTAATTCTGCAGTTTTAATCCTGCTTCCATTTCCCACCATCCTGTCCAGCTTCCCCAGGCCTCCTCCTATCAGTCACAAAAGAAGTCCAAGAAAAAGAAGAAACATTCTTCCAAAACTGTACGTTCACAGCACTTATGCACATCACATTTGTGTTGTGTAACAAGATCTAATATCAATCACAACTTGTTGTCTGTCCCACAGAGCAATGGCTATGATGATCTCAGCATATTGTCTAGTCGGGTTAGTGGCCCAGATAACTATGTGATGATAGTGTTTGAGTATTAATTAGTGTGTTGGTTCACCTATAATGACATCCAGTAGGCTGATAATTTAGATGGATTTGTGAGGATCATGATGGAGTAGTGAGACTAACTGTGGTGTGACGTGGTACGGATGAATGTGAAGATTGTAAACTGTGTATTTGTGCGCAGAGCTCCAGATTCAGTGATGAGAGCAAAATGTCTCGCTCTTCTAGAATTGATCGGCAGTCGGTGGGTCTCAATCTCTTTGTGTGATTAACATGAAAATATATCTAACATGAGTGGATCATTGCCAATGTCTTTTAGAAAGCATGATGGATTTGTTACAAAATACCCTAGTGGTCGGCCTATAAAGAGTTTTATTTCGACATCATCAGGACTTTTATTTAATATTTATTTATTTATTGATATTACAGATTCAAGAAGTTATCTATAGTATAAATTTGTTTGTTTTAAAGGTTGAAACTATTATATGAATTAATTTTCATATTCAAGTTATTTATTTCTAATTTAGTAAATGTTATGTAAAATAAATGTAATTTTTTAAGCATTATATTTCTTGCTTTCTTTTATACCTATTCATCGACCACTACAAAAACCCATTTTTAGCTGATTGGCTGGTATTCTAACTGTTCAGGCTGATCTGCTTTGCTGGTATTAAAGGGGTTTTGTACACTTCAGCTGAGAAACCAGCATGCCAGCCAGGTTAATACCAGCTTGGCCAGTCTGGCAGACCAGCTAGACCAGATCAAATTCTGAAGAGTTTGGGATTTAGATAGTTACTTGTAAAATCGTAGATGTAACATGACTAATTAGTAGATGTGTTTCTATGGAACCGCTTTATGCATGTAAATTGTAGCAAGGCTTTTCACAGTAAAAGTTTTGCCCTAGGTAGTGTTAAAATCTTTTGATCGCCAAATTACACTACCAGATATGTGAAATGTCAAGTCTCAACCCTGTGTAATGTATTAACAGTGTGCAGCATGAAATAAGATAATTATTGCAAAAATAAAAAAGTATCCTGGGTGAACATTTTCATGTGTGAAAAGCCCATTTAGTATAATTTGCGACTTTAGCTGGCATGATCCCCTTGCATTGCACATTTTAGTGTGGTAAAACTGTTAGATGGTCTTCCTCAACACTTTCTCAACATCTCTCCCCTTGTCACTCTGTGCATCTCTCACACTTCTGTCTTCATCAGTTCATCATTCAATCATCTACATTATTTCCCATCATTTTAGAAGGCCTGCTATTCATCTGAGCTGTACAGCAGCAGTAATTATTCCTCTAAATGTCAAGCCCCTTCCTTCAATGGCTACCAGGTCTGTCATCTTCATCCTCTCCTTTCATCCCACTGAGTATCTATCCACTGCCACATGTATTATACGCCTATTTTTATTTTATTTTCTGTGATCTTGTGATCTTGCTTTAACTTTTACATCATTATCTGACTCAGCTGACATTTTAAAAGGTGATTTATCTACTACGAATAGTAATATTAGTATATTCATTTTGGATAATTAAAATGTTGAAAAAAAATACACACTAATTATAGTGTGTATTTAAACTTGTTATAGACCTTTTCCTCACCAACCTGACAGAAAGCAGATGACACAGAATCATCTGAATGTGATGAAAGACAGCTGTATTGATGCAATGTGCACAAAAGGAGAACTGAGACTGTTGAGAGAGTTTGCGTGCTCACTTTCCCATAGCACTTATGGGTAAGACCTCGAGGCATGAGAAGGTGATCTAAAAGTTGTTTCTCTTCTGTGTGTTTATATCTGTCCATCATCAGGGCTCTGTATATGAGGACAGTCTCTACAGTGGCTCTCGACGCTCCAGTGCTCGTTCTGTAAGAACGATAGAGCTAAACTGTGCATGTAAATTACAGTGTGCACCCTTGTTAACCTGTGGATTCAGTTCCCTAACCAGTTTTTTTTAAACATAATTTGTAATGTTGACTCATCATGATTAAATTCAGGGTTCCTCTAAACCCTTATGATGTTATGTCTCTCAGATCATTCTCAAAATATAACTTTTATATGTTTTTGGTTGTTGTGTGTGATTTAGAGGCTTAAAAGGGTTGCCTATGCAGGTCAGAGAAATGCTTTTTCAAAGACTTGAAATGTGATTTGTGAATGCCATAAAGCTAAAAGTGATTGTAGATTTTTCTATTTTAATTTTCTATGTTAATTAAATTTAGTTTTTCTCATTTTAATTAATAATTAAAATCTTCCATGTGATCTCTCAAATTAATAAATGCATAATTATCTTAAAAAAAATGAAAAAAGAAATACAGTTTAAAATGGTTTTAGTTGCAGTATAGCATGTCACACTTCAGGTCATAAGTTAAAATTAATGTTGACTACCCATCTAGTTTGTTCTCTAACAAACGAGCCGTAAACATTAACAGGAGTTTTCTACCAGCTTGTGAATTCGTACTGCACGTAGATTTGTACTTTTCTTCCCCCCTTTTTACATTTTGTAATTTTTTTAATGTGTATATATTTTATCTGTGTGGCTACTGTATCAGTCCTGAAATGTCCGACAATCTTCAATCCAATTTGTGTATATACATGTGCATAATCTCTCTGATTCTTCACATTCTCATAGTGCGTGTGTGTGTGTGTTCCTCCAGTCCTCTGAATATAGTGGTTTCCTGGGCTCAAGCTCTAGGACTTCGTCCAGAGCAAATTCTGCGTGTGGCAGCCCAGTGGTGAGCAACTTCACTGTCACTGATGCCCAAGATGATCATGGACCATCACAATTATATTACATAATTTATTTTCTCAGTGACAGAGTTACAGCTACATGCATCCAGTGCCTACTGTGTGTCACTGAGTCAGTGGATGGATACACTTTTAGTCTGTTAAACTGTTTAATAACTAGATGTTTACTTAGTAAGTAGGATTAAATTACTTTAACAGTGTAAGAAAAGGACATCTGAGGTAATGTGTGTGTTTGTGTACATTCTTTCTTTTGGTGCATGCAAAAAGCCAATTGTTAAACTTGGACAGTTGACTTCACAAATAGTTGAAATACCTCTTGCATGGATGTTAATAGCTACCATCTGGTGGTTTCCAGGAGGACTGCAGCAGTTCAGTGGCTAGTTTCATGCGCAGCACAGCTAATATCAGTGGCCTCTCTAGAGACCTTGACCGTGTGCTCATCCCTGACCTGCCAAATGTTAATGGGAGGCTTTCTATGGTACGAGAGTGAAATCTTCAGGTTCATGTGATTTGTGGTGGCTGATGCCCTGGTTTAAATTGTGTGTGTATGTTTCTGTGTGTGTACTGGCATGTTGAATTGAGGTGATGGTCTGCATGTGAGATGGACAGTGGTCAACTGATTCAGTGATTTACTGATAACTGATTTTATGTGCAGAAGTCTAATGATTGTCATGATGCTTGACAGATATTTCCAATTGTTAATATTATATTATTATTCAGGTTCATTATAAAAGATGTGTTCTCGAACACCTTGAGAATTATTACAGAACTGTTTGCTCCTTGCATTTTGATTTATCAGTCTTATTGATCAAATGCAGTCATTGTGTTTTAAATCTTTGCAACTTGACTTGAACTGATTTTCTTCCTCTAATGGAAAAATATATTTTACTTACTTTTTCGTGTGTGTGTCGAAAGCATGAACCCAAATGAATGAATAAGAGACTACAAAATCTGTTTACTGTTTATCACCTTGTTTATTTACAGGCTGATGACAGGTTAGAACGAGACTACTTGGAAAAGGTTTGCAACCCCCCCCCTCCCATTTTTTTGTGTAGCTTTTTAAACATTTAAACCTATTCTCACAATAAACGAGTGATATAACATATGACTTGCTGTATTTTTAGGGTTCTTCACGAGCATCGACTATTTCTGGAGCCACTCTTACTTCTCTGGGTGGGACATCCTCACGGAGAGGAAGCGGAGACACATCCATCTCTGCTGACACTGAAGCATCCATAAAGGAAATCAAGGTGTCTGTCTAGTGCCAGTTTAAATTTAAGCAGCAGGTTTATGTAACCACATGATATCCCATGATTTCATGGTATCCTTTTCTGTTTACAGTGCTATTAACTTGAAACCCAGTTAATAGCACTGTAACATAGCATTGTTTTTTTATAAATATGTTTATTTATAATTATTGTTTTTTTATAAATATGTTTATTTATAGTTTACTCTGATAAGAATTCATTACTTATTTTCAGCACTGTTGCACAGAAACAACTTTCACAGACAGCAGCTCAGCACACTATCATTTTCTTTGTCTATGTTGCTCAGTCCTGTTTCTAGAGATTTGCCTTCTGAGTCTCAGCTTCAAATTAAACACACCTGAACAAGATAACTAAGATGTTTGTGTGTTGAACTCTTCAGGAGCAGGACTGACCACCTTCTATGATCTGCTTCACTGTTCATTTCTACAGCTTTGTACTTGTTTCTTGCACACCAATTCATCTGAAAATCAGTCTGGCGTTCTCTACCCTTTCATTGCTCTTCCTCCACTGCATCCTTTATCCTTCCTTCTCATCCTCACTCTTCATGCTTTTCAATCAGGAGATCCATGAGCTGAAGGATCAGATTCAAGATGTGGAGGCGAAGCACATGCAGAACCTCAAAGAGCTCAAGGTACATGGCTGGTAAAGGCAGTGCCAGTCAAAAGCCCACGAGAACCTGCTTTCTTTGAGTTATATATGACAGTGCTGGCACAACATAATGTGCTTTTTAACAAGATGAGATGATATGATATTAGTCTCTGGTTCATATCTGTCTCTCGTCTTGCATGTTTATACGTCTATGCCATTGAAGTCTATAGCCTCATTTTCTCTGCCTTGCTTCCATCTTTGACTTTATATTATTCTCTAAAGCATATCGTACACATCCCTTTCCATGATTTAATTTGATTTTAATTTAAATGAGAAATTTAAACTAAAATAGTGTTCTAGACTGATGTAGAGGTTGAGGTGTTGTAATGCATGTTTAGATGTGTTTGTGAGTGTCTGCTTGTTTTTAATGTGGTGTCCAACTTTTTGAAGGATTCCCATTCGGAAATGGAGGAAAAGTACCGTAAGGCCATGGTATCTAATGCACAGCTGGACAATGAAAAGACCAATATGATGTATGAAGTGGACACCTTGAAAGACTCTTTAACGGAACTGGAGGAGATGCTTTTTGAAACACGCCGTGAGCTTGAGGAAAAGTGTAAGGTCTGTACAGTCAGGTGTGCATTATAATAAGTTACAGTAATGCTTTGTTGGAATACATTGTAATCACAAATAATAGATTCCATTTAAAATTAGTAAGAGCTTTTAATTGGTGTTTTCATTCATTAATAATGATGTACATATGCCATTTTTGTACTTTTAATCTCAGCGATGAAACTCTTAAATATTACATTTAAAGAGTGAAAAAAATAAAGGCAGTTTTATGTTTTAGGACCTTGAACGAGAGAAGCATTCTCATAGTATACTGCAGTTTCAGTTCAGTGAATTGAAGGAGATGCTGAAACAGAGTGAAGAACTGCTCACTGTGAGTATTTATGTCTCTGTGCTCAAACCTTTGTCTTTTTCAAATGCTTGGCTTATCTGCCCATCTGCTTTAACAGCTTCTCTCCTTCCTTCATCTTTGGTCATCTTCCATGCAAATACCTCTCTCTAGGAGATCCGTCAATTACGGCTCAAGCAAGATGGCTATGTTAGGGAGATTTCTGACCTCCAGGAAACTATTGAGTGGAAGAATAAAAAAATTGGGGTATGATCCCTCAGTATTCAACTCCTGTAAAATTTGTATTTGTCATTACCTTCACTGTAGATTAGCTCAATTCTCCATATGTTTCCTGCTATAATCTGTCTGTCATTGCAAAACTGTTCTTGTTTTCTGCAGCACTGATGTTATCATTGCTTTCACCTTTTTTTCTCCTCTTTGTTGCATCTTTGCCAAATCCTTTCTGGTGCTGTTCAGGCATTAGAGAGGCAGAAGGAATTTTCTGATGCCATTCGAAATGAGCGGGATGAGCTTAGAGATGAGGTTGTTCAGCTCAAAGATATTTTGAAGGTATTGATATGTGTGTTGAATACCAGGGCTGATTCTTTTCTCATGAACATTTCCTAACAAAACAGCTTTGTAATAATTTTTAGTTATCTAAAGGTGTTGAGATCTAGAATTATAATATAAATCGAGATTCAGCGAACATTCAGCTTTTAACGGAGTAAGCAGAATCATAATCATAATATTTTTCCATCTACAAATATGTTTAAAAAAAAATAACTCTAGGCTCAGTGCATCTAAAATTAACGCAAACCTGTTTTTATACTAAGTTTAAATTTGTGTCCTATCCAGAAACATGGCATTGTCCTTGGACCCGACTTAGCCACCAACGGAGAAACAGGTGAAGAAGTCGGAAAGGCTGATCAGAATTCTCAAAAAGCATCAGCTGAAATCCGAGAGGGGAGCAGTGTACTAGGTAAGCTGCTTTTCTTAACTTCATTCATTGCACGCTTCGAAACATTTTTTTTTATCTTTGTCACTTTGCATTTTCATCTTGTACAGCTTGAGCCAAGTCTAATCAAACTATTTCTGTGTGTGTGGTACTAATGCGCCATCAAATTAACATCTCTCACACTTTCTGCTTCCCTGTAACAGTTTTGCACATACAGCTAGTATAAAAGTTAGACTACAGAGTCATGTCTCTTTCTTGAGTCCATATACCAGTACTCTGCTGGACAAATGTTTATAAAATTGCTGAAAAATAGTTAAATCTAAATCAAGAGAAGAATCTGCAGAGTAGTTTGTTTAGTTTTTGACTTTACTGTGGGGTTTTCTTCTTTTGGACATCTTTCAACACTTTTGATTTGTATGGGATTAAGAGCTTTGCCATGGAGTCTTTGTTTTTTTTTCGCTCCTTTCTCTCTGTCTTTTTCTTCTCGCTCTAAACATTTGGCAAATATTCAATGGCTTCTACAGACATGTGTCTTTTGGCTTTAACTACTGACACCTCAATCATCTCCCAGGCACTCATCAGTTGAAGGTGTGTAAAGACCAGCAACAAAAAGATTTGGATGACGGGGCAGCAGGGAATCAGCAGTTTTCACATGCCCAGTTCAGTTCTTCAAACACACCTTTAGAAGCAAGTATGGAGAATGGAGAACTTGGGAGCCAAGTGACACAGGGTGTAGAGCAGCTTGAGAAAAGACCTGAAGAACCGTCAAGCTCTGTTGGTGATGATGAACTCACTGCAACAAGACCTAAGGAGGAGATCAAATCTGAGGCACATATACCGGAAGATTTAAGAGGTAATACTGTGGAATTAGGGAGCAAAGTTCACAAGGATGGACATTTGGAGACAGATCAACAAGAGAGAGAATGTGTCAAACCTAGTCAGGTCATCAAAGAGGAAACTCCTTCAGAGTCTGTCTCTGGTTCAGTCCATGATGAAAATGATAAACCTAGTGAGACGGTGCTTGATGATAAACTTAAAGAGGAGCCTGTAGAATCAGCTCAGACAGAGAAGCTTGCTAAAACCCAAGGTGCCAGTGCTTCAAATAAAAAGAAGAAAAAGAAGAAGAAAAACAAGCAGAAGCAGAAACAGAGTGACAAGCAAGAGAGTGACATAAAGATAGATGACATGAATGAAACCGTTTGTAGTGAAGAGATTTCAAACCAAAAAACTGAGGGTGATCTAGAAGGAAACCATCAGGATCCCTTAGGGAATGATAACTCTGAAACAACAATGAATACAGATGTCCCACATGATGCTAAAAGAACCAGTGAATTGGATGCTCAAGATAAAATTCTGTTAGTTACAGATGAAGCTGATTTAGCATGTATTTCTAAAACAGTCTCAAATTTTGATTGCCCTGAATCTGGCAGTGATGTGCTTTCAGGTGATCTGGCCAACAACATTATCTCTAATCTGACAAACAAAATTGATGAACACACCGAGGTTTCAACAAATCCTGACTCTGAAGCTGTAATCTTTAGCTGTGAGGTTATATCTTCAGAAACCAAGACTTCATTGCCTCATGAACCTTCTGTTCAGTCCATGGATGCTGTTGAAGAGTGTGTCGAGTCCACCAGCAGCTCTGAGAACCCTGAGTTGAAATCATTGAAATCTGAATCGTCAGACCTCAAGGAAGTGGAGAGTCATCTTAACTCTGAAGTAGAAGAACAGGAGGAAAAGCTCCAGAATATTGATCTTGATGGGACCACCGACCCCGAAGATCAAGAGGACTCTGCTCATCCCAATTCCCCTGTAATGGAGAAGGTGGAAAATGAAGCTGAAAGGGTAATCCAGGAACAACCTGTTGACCAGCCAATGGAAAGCCAACTTCAAGAGAGTATTGAAGCAGAACTGGACCAGGAAGAGGTTGATACACAAGATGGACTGGATAATGAAAATCTCAAATTGCCTACTGAAATAGTGTTTGATGGAAGCCATGTCGACAACACTTCTTTAATTGAAACCCAGGTTCAGATTGTGCATGAGGATCACCTGTCTCCCAATGCAGCAATTCAGGAATCAGTTGGAGAATCAGATGCTTTTGACCAAAACCCCAAGGCAGAAAAAGATGAGAAGGAAAGATCAATCCAAACTCAGGTTACACTTGAAGTGCAACTGCCTGAAGATGAAGGAGACCTTGTGGTAAAGTCAGATGTGGCTTCTCAAGAGCTCAAGAAAGAAGATGAGGAAGAGGAAGATGAAGGAGAATCATTTGATTTTGATGAAATGGATCTTGAAGCATCATCGGATGCCCCTCTAAAAAACTTTCAAGATCAGCCAAATGAGAAAGTTACTCTCTTAAATGAAAATGTCCAAGAAGCAAGCCAGGAACACCAAAGCAATGTCACTAATGAGGACCAAACTCAAGAAGATGAACATCTAGAACTTGCAGATCAGGAATCAAAGCAAAAGGAGCAGAAAGATGATGGGCAAGGCACAGAAAACCCACAAACAACAACAGATGTAGAAGTATGTTTAACAGAGGAAAGCCAAATCAACAGTGAAGTCAGACCTAATGATCAGCAGCAAGATATTACTGGAATTAAAGAAGACACATTTGAGGAGCATCGGCAGGCATCAGAAGATGTGACACTCAATGAAGAAGTTAATCTGATCCCAGAGGTGGAGACAAGAAATGTAGGCCAAGAGGTCAATAGTTCTATTCACCACGAAAAAAAGGCATCAAATTTTTCAGAAGATCAGGACGTTGAGAAGCAAACCGCAGAAAGCAACAGGCAAGATGAAAGAAAAGAATCCAAGAAAAGCGGGAAAGGGAAGGGCAAGGGGAAAGAAGATTGTAAAATGTCTTAATAGACAGGGACATTGCTAAGTCTCTGATCAGCATCTTCAATTTAAGAAGTAATTTGCACTTATGTAGGTCCTAATGAAATTTTTTTGGGTCCATTTACTTTGGAGAACCCTAAATAACCAAAGTGATCTTACAATCAAGCCAAATTATCAGTCACGGCAGCTGTTTCAGCAAATATATTTTATGCATGAATGTTTTACACCTGATTAACAATACTGAATGAACACAGGAAATTAATTCAAACCGTGTTTAAAATCCCAAAACCAATCACACATTAAATGCTAGCAGTAATGGGTATAAAGTGTCATATTTATTATGAAATTTTACATGAGCATGAATAAAATGTTTCTCATACTAATGTACAAAACTAAGTGTATGAGTAATACGTGTTTCTCTTTTGGAAATTACCAGCTTTCTGTCTGTGCTGCAGTCATGTTTAGCAGCTTCTTCATTATAATCTTTTCAGTTACAAAGGACCCGTAATGTATTTGGTTTAAATGGTTCTGTTGTTTAAAATTGTGGCAAATTAAAAAAAAATTATTTTGTGCCAACCCCTATTAAACATTCCTCTAAATTTTGACTGCAGCTTTGTATTTACTTTTTGTTTTTTACAAATAATTTGTTGGGAGATATGATTGAAAACAAATGTAAATATTTTATTGTTTGGTGAAGATGCTGTTGGGACATTGAGACCCAGTGTATGTTAATTGAACCATTTATGTTCAAATAAAACTTAAGAAAATATAGGTTTTACACTGTTGTTTATTTGTTGTGTTATAGCAGAATTATTTAGTCTTAATTTCCCAGCTGACTGAAGAATTTTTTATTATACAATGAATGAGGAACTTTAATTAAACTGCTTCAGATAAGAATTAATAAACTGATTTATTTTTTAACCATGAAAGTGTTCATTTTTAGGATATGAATTCTAGTACGTCACACACTCATCGCATAATTTCAAGTAAGCTCACATCATGAAAAACACTGCCATGTAATAGATGTACTGATCGAGTGAACGCTGAGAGATTTGACTACATGAGGCTGAAGCCTCTAATGTCACTGAAGTTTCTGCATGTTGTCCATCCTCATCATTCACATCCCAGCATAGGATAGCCTCACTATTTGCATGCATTACATGCATTTGACTCCTCCCACCCCTGGTATGTGAATTGTTTCCTGTCTAACCTTGGAATTAGTTTTAACATGAACATTTAATATTTGATTATTGCAAAAGACATGTTTTAGATGTTTAACTGTAGTTGTTAATTTATGAATGTACCCAAAAGTGGTAAAAAAAAATACAATTACGTTTAATCTGTTATTGTCTAACTGTTGAACTTGCTTTTCAGAAATTCGCCTGCGAAAGCTGGTTGATGAGAGGGAAAACTTAATAGAGCAGGTGTGTTTCTGGCAGTTACTGTACTTTACATTGACTTTGCCCATTTACATTTTGTGGCATTACAAGCATGGTTTTCTGTTTTTTTTTTCTGTTCAGGTTAGGAGATTGAAAGGTCAACTTCAGCAGAAGAATGGTATAGAGGACGCGTCCAGCCCAGACAGAGATGTGCTGGAGAACGGCACTGACTCCAACATCATGGATCTACAGAGTAAGAAACTGCCTGCACTCAAGTCAGCTTCAGGGCAGATCAGCTCACAATGTTCATTACATTGTTAGCAATCATTTTGAACAAGTTTGGTTTATTGCCAGAGCAAGTAAGACCCCCAGCCTGAGATGTTGAGAAATGTGTAAATGTTCCTTATTTCAGGGGATGCCCACAGACAAATCAATGACCTCAGATTTAAGCTCGTGAAATCCGAGCAAGAAGTCACAGCACTTGAACAGAATGTGAGTTCCTTTAGTATATTTTATTGCTAATAATAGTAACACATTTTACCTTTTTAAAATATGAAATATTTAAATAAGTTTTGAAGTGGTTTTAATTAACTCATGTTGTAGGTCACAAGGCTCGAGGGTCAGGTGACACGTTACAAAGCTGCATCTGAAAACGCAGAGAAGGTGGAGGACGAACTCAAAGCTAAAAAACGCAAACTGCAGCGTGAGGTACAGTAGCCAAATAGCTCTGTTTTCATAAAAAAAAGTTCTACTTGTATGTACATACAATAATATGAATGGCTTGCACAACTTTTTTCATGGTAGTTACGCTCTGCACTTGACAAGATTGAAGAGTTAGAGTCCAGTAACAGCCACCTCTCGAAAAGGCTGGAGAAGGTGAAGAGTGGTCGGGGAACAGCAACAACTCCCTAATGATTTCAGATCTATCCCATAATCTGCCTGAAATCACCATTGCCACTGGGCATTTCCCATCATTCTGCACCTTATGCAAAATTAATAAAACTATAAACAAGCCCATGAGAACAGTGATTCATTATATTCTTCAACCGTGCCATTTCCTACTGTTTATCCATTTAGCTTGAGTTCTTCATCTTTGGAGAACCCAGTCAGGACTTTCTGAAGGATGCAGGAGGACTCTTAGTGTGCTTCATTCAAATGCACAAACACTGTAGTTCAAAAAGTTAGAATGGTAATTGTCACATTTGAATGTTGCTGTGACTGAACTGATTCAAAGCACAATGTGCAATTCTGCCCGAGATTATTAAGAGAAGGATCTTAAAAGTTACTCTTTGAAATTCTGAATGTGATTGTGAAGATCAGGACATGTTGTCCAGCTCTAGGATGTCTGGGTGGTCATTTGTTTGATTTAAGATAAAGACACCTGTTGATTCACTAAAACTAGACAGACAAGTATGTATGATTGTGCGTGTTTGATGCTTTCATGTGTTCCACTCTAAAAGATATTGTATTATCTCTAGTAGAGTTGACTAGATATTCCTTATCTACCTGAAGCCAAAGGTTCTGGAGTAATATTGAGGTCTCACAGCTGGCTTTTGCCATCTGTGTTCTTTTAAATTATGTGTTTCCTCTAATGAATTGTCTATAAGGGTCTTCCTAACATGCTGTTCCCTACATGTCAGAAAGACTGATGTGACATAAACAAGGATGAATTGGAATACTGATTGTTAGTGTATTTTGTTGTTGCATTGATGGTGAAATTCAACCACTTACATCTGGAAGTTGTTCAAGGATTTCAGGCTGAGCAGCAACCTCTGATGCATTGATTGTTGAAGACTTTGATCACATTATTAATGAGATGAGAGGCGGCTCCATCCTGTTTACAAATGCTTTAAACCAATTATAGGTTAACTTTATGAAAACTGAACTGTTATGTTATGATCTGCAATAAAATGTTGTTAAATAAGTTGTATGTAGTCTTTATATAAATTCACTTAAGATATGCCTTCAAAACAGACACACTGGAGAGGTACTGTGAACCACAAACTATGTGTGTATTTGAAATAAATCAGTCAATTATTAGAGATAATTTTGCCTCATGGATTTCTGACCTGTCAAAAATATTTTTTTATATGTAAAATATTAGTAAGATTGAGTATAAACTGAGCCAGATTCAATTAAGCTAGAACACGTACACATAATGTTTACATACAACATATCTGAGATATTTTCGTGTTTGTCATGTATTGTGTGATACTGTAAAAAAACACACAGCAAGACAAGCAGGTTGATATGGAAAATTAATATTTAATATACTTTAAACCCAAATAACACTGGTAAAATATAACAGCAACTCTTCCCCCTCATACATACCAGTTAATTTAATTGTATGTGCAGATATATGATTAGGCTAATAATAATATACGAGTAATGTTTTTTAAATGTAAAACAAATTTATAACATTAAATGTAAATTTGAATATCTCTTTAAATGTTCTTACAGTTGACAATTTCTTTAAGGTAATTTTCTTAAAGAGAATTGAAAATGGATTATATTTATATTTCAATATGCAACAAACTATGGAAGACCATAATACAAGCGTCCATAATAACCTCTCTTGTATACCTTTAAAATGTATCAGTTCTAAATTATCACATCAAATATACAGTGGAATTTTGTAATTTCCACAATCAAAAGAGAATGAAGGATGAATCTGATAGATAAAGAGGATTGTGTGATTATTATTTTGCAGCTGAATCACTGCCAAAACAGTATTCATTTAGCCATCTGTTTCCTCTATCTGGGATGTACGATACTCCACAACAGATTTTTTCATGTTCTTATCTTGAGTAAGATCTGTACAACTAAGTGCCTTCCCTGTTACTGGATCATTATTGTTCCTGCAACAATAAAAAAAAAATATATATATATATATATGTTATCTTCCTGCTATATAAACCTTCTCAATATAAAAGACCAGCTCAGATCCCTCCTATATGAGCATGCAAGACAACTTCCTTTCTAATTGCATTTTATTACCATATAATTTTGCTATGATAATTTCATGGGTTATGAAAATAGCTTGTTTGTGGGCCTCTGTCTAGTAACCATTACTCATGTTCACCATCACTCTCTGCCTGGCATCTACCTGTAACTTGGTTACTCTCAATGCACTAACACAAACAAATTCTAAACCACTCTTATGAATAAATCTCAACTTTTTCAGAGAATAATCCACTAAAACTTACATCTTAAGATGTTCCTCAATGGCTCTTCGCTCATACACATATCCACCTTTGGCCTTGACTGGATCAATGAACACCTTCCCTGACAAAGGACACACCAGATGAGGAGGCACTTCAACATCGCTCTCACCTATATATTGCTGAAAAACAGATTGAAATGCAAAAATACATACATAAAGTTGTAATGTTGTTTAAAAATACACATATAGAAATGAACAATTTCATTTAAAAAGATTTTACCCTTTCAATGGATTCCAAGGACTGATGTGCATTTATTGCAGTGTCATCTTTAGCTGTTTGCTCATAGATTTCTTTGCTAGTCAGGAATTCCTCTGCTAATATGCTAACGATACAATAGTGGACAAAAATACATGTAAAGAATCAGATCAAGGCTAAATTAATAATGTAAAGCATTTTACAACTTAAATGGACTTTAGTCTCTGTCTGTGGTATGTTCTGATTATATCAGATTTTTTATGTCCATTTAATAATAAAATACTTTTAGAGTTTTAAAGTGGTAATGAAAAAACACCAGATGAAGAATAGAGGCTACCTGTCTAGTGGATCGTCAGCCTCTGGGAGTATCAGAAGTCCATATACAGCATCCAAGATCTCTCTCATAGTAACATCAGCTGAGTAGTTTCGATCAAATATGTTGTGACAAATCCTTCCCACACTGTTGATGTTGCAATGGTAAATCTGTACTGCAGTTAAGGATTTTAGTACGAAATGCTAGAGAAATTCTTTTTTCTAAGGTGTTCTATGCTTTACTCTTAATGTATCAATGGAAAAACAGAAACCAGTTTATGAAAATTACTTTGACACTACTAAGGCTCAAGGATACAGGAGTATAGAACCGTATAGCAGGCGGCTTTACTGGATAATCGTGGCCAAACTGACAATACAGCTCAAAGGTTCCATTCTCATAGGGGGTTTCTGGAGGCCCTTTCATGACAATCCTCCAAAAAGCTGAAATATATTTTAAATGCATAATGACAACTTTATTGTATACTTTATTGTACACACTTAAATGTGCAATTTTGACTACCTCATTTAATTAGAGTAAGCAGCTGACGCTATCTGATGAAGTAGCAGATATGCAAACCAATTAATGCATTGCCAGGTTTTTGAGGATTGTGGCCTTTTTTTAATATATATATATATATATATATATATATATATATATATATATATATATATATATATATATATATATCTGTGGGCAATATACATCAAAGACGCTTCTACCCACAAACAGATATTGTAATATAGTACATATAGTAGACTAACCATGTTTCATTTTCAAGAGTCAAATATCAGAATCATTAGGACTGTTTTGTAAAAACATGGAAGCAACCAAGTTTGGTGTATGCCCCCCACATGTCATAAATTACTGATATTGTTCATTATTATTTAATTATTGATCAAATTATTCAAAATTACTGATGTTGGGAACTATTGGTACATTTCATGCATGAAAATCTAACAGGAGGAAAAATAGCATGAACTGACTTATTTTTTTTTTTTTTTTTTCCTCACTTTATTTAAATTTTCCATATAAACAAAATATAACATACAATTACAAAACATATACATATACTTATATAACCTTCATACATACATGTATGTATATACATATACACACATACACATACATATTGTTAATAAAAGGATCCACACAACAAATGATACAAATGATAACAAGAAGATAGTAAGACAAGCAAATAATAACTAAAAAAAAAAAAAAAAAAAAAAAAAAAAAAAAAAAAAAAAAAAAAAAAAAAAAAAAAAAAAAAAAAAAAAAAAAAAAAAAAAAAAAAAAAAAAAAACACCTATAAAGCTTGGTCATCCATAACTATAAATAAATGAATAAAATAATAATAATAATAATAATAATAATAATAATAATAATAAAAGAATAATTATTTACAAAACAAAACCCCAGGTACAAAGAGGTGCTAAACATATTGAGCACAGCCGACATATCCCTAAAATAGGGTACCAGTCTATATATCGGGGGAGGAAAATAATTACTACCAGAGGAGATGTATATACAGATGAATGAAGGCCTTTCATTTTCCTACATATCCAAGGAAAGGTCCCCAAATTCTATTGAAATTATCAGAGGATCCCTTCATTGTGTGTCTGATTTTTTCTAGTTTAATAAAATGGAAAATATCTTTAATCCATAAAGAATGAGTAGGAGGTTTAGACGATTTCCAGTTTAATAAAATTAAACGCCTTGCCAGCAGTGTCACAAAGGCTACAAAGTCAGACTTATATTTGGGTATATTAAGAGAAGGGGAAAGAGTACCAAATAAAGCAGTGAAAGCCAGAGGTTCAATATGATTTGTAAGAACTTCAGATAGTGTTTTAAAAATTTGGGACCAATAATTTTGTAGGGAGGGACAGGACCAAAACATGTGTGCAGTAGTTGCGTGGGCCTGGTGACAACGGTCACATGTGGGATCCACTTCAGGATATATTTTTGAAAGTCTAACTTTGGTCCAGTGGGTACGGTGAAGAATTTTAAACTGAATCAGAGCATGTCTGGCACAAAAAGATGAAGAGTGTACACGCCGTAGAATCTTTTCCCACTGTTCTTCTGAAATGTTTTCTCCTATGTCCTCCTCCCACTGAGATTTAATGGTTGTAAGTGGGCATTCACGCAAAGTGCAAATTGCATTATAAAGATATGAGATCATACCCTTCATAATATGGGTGGGCTTGAAAAAAAAATCAATAGGAGTGGCTCTAGGGAGATTAGGAAATTGAGGGTGCATGTCTCGAACGAAGCTACGAACCTGCAAATACCTAAAAAATTGATATTTGGGCAGTGTAAATTTTTCTGTTAGTTGCTGGAAAGATGCAAAGACATTATCTATATATAGATCGTTAAATGTTATAATGCCCAGTGCTGACCATTGTGAAAAAGAACTATCCATCAGTGATGGTGGGAAAACAAAATTTGCTGCTACAGGTGCAAAGATGGAATAGGTTTGTAATCCAAAGTGGTGCCTGAATTGTCTCCAGATTCTCAGCGTAGTTTTAACAATGACATTTTTAGTATAGGGAGATGAAGAGCATTTAATGGGGGCATGTAATAAGGCTGTCAGTGAAGTGGGCATGCATGAAGTAGCCTCCATATTAAACCATCCAGATGAGTCTTGAGATTGATCCTGATTTAACCAGTATTGCATGACTCTGAGATTTGAAGCCCAATAATAAAATTGTAAATTAGGCAGAGCCATACCCCCAAGTATTTTGGGTCTCTGAAGGAATGTCTTACGAATTTTGGGTATCTTTTTATTCCAGATAAATCCTAGGATTAAGGAATCAATTTTACGAAAAAAGTGTTGAGGCAGGAAAATAGGTATACACTGAAAATAATAGGAGAATTTAGGAAGAATATTCATTTTAACTGAATTAATTCTTCCAACCAAGGAAAGGGGGAGCAAAGACCAGCGCTCAAAATCTTTCTCCATCTGGAGTAACAAATTAGCAAAGTTAAATTTAAAAAGATCTTTGAATTTATCCGTGATGCAGACTCCAAGATAAGTAAATCTATGGTGTGCAATCATAAATGGAAAATTATATAAAGGATAGTCCCTAGCTGCAGAATTCAGTGGAAAAATTTCGCTCTTGCTCAGATTTAATTTGTAACCAGAAATTATTCCGAATGATTTCAAAATATTAAGAGCTGCCGGTATCGATCTAGCTATATCAGAAATATAAAGGAGGAGATCATCCGCATACAAAGACACTTTTTGCTCTGAACCCATTCTTTTTATGCCTTTTATAGATGAATCAAACCTCAGTGCAATAGCAAGGGGTTCGATAGCGATGGCGAAGAGGAGTGGACTCAAGGGACATCCCTGACGAGTGGACCGGTGGAGGGAAAAATAGTCAGAACGGGTATTGTTGGTTCTGACAGACGCTTGGGGGGCAGAATATAATAACCTCACCCAAGAAATAAATTTATCACCAAAACCAAATTTCTCTAGTGTGTAAAAGAGATATTTCCACTCCACCCGGTCAAAGGCCTTCTCTGCATCTAGTGAAATTACTGCCTCTGGGACAGCAGAAGAAGAGGGATTATATATAATGTTAAACAGTTTTCTAATATTAAAAAAAGAATGCCTGTTTTTAATAAACCCAGTCTGGTCTGGAGAAATTATGGTTGGTAACACGGATTCTAGCCGTAAAGCCAGCAACTTAGACAAGAGTTTAAAGTCAACATTAAGGAGGCTGATCGGGCGATAGGAAGTGCAATGCAAGGGATCTTTATTTTTCTTTAAAATTAGAGAAATAGAGGCCTGATTAAGTGTTTGGGGAAGCTTGAGCGAAACAAATGAATCAAAATACATTTCAATTAAAATGGGCGCCAACTTATCAAAAAATGTTTTATAAAACTCAACTGGGTACCCATCTGGCCCAGGGCATTTACCAGACTGCATAGAAGTAACAGCCCGAGTAAGCTCTTCTATAGTGATAGGTTCTTCTAACTGAGCCGCAGAATCAACAGTGGGTAAATTCAGTTCACTAAAAAAGGCATCAAAAGCCCGGGGGTCATCAATTTGTTCAGATGCATACAAGGAAATAAAATATTCTTTGAAATAATCATTAATTAGCTGAGGGTTTGTTGTTACCCCTGAGAGGGTTTGAATCTGAGCAATGTGATGAGAGGATGAGTCTTGTCGTAACTGATGGGCCAGTAGTTTACTTGCCTTGTCACCCTCTTCATAATACTTGTATCTGGATCTAAACATTAAATTCTCTGCATGACTTGATGAAAGTATGTCAAACTCTGCCTGTAGAGCAAGACGCTCCTTGTATATATCTGGAAGTGTAGAGACTGCGTATTTACTATCTATTTGGGCAATTTTCTGAACAATCTCGGATAATTTCCGTTTCCTCATTTTTTCCTTGTATGCAGTATATGAAATGATTTGGCCCCTTAAGTAAGCCTTCATAGTTTCCCAAAAAAGGGATGGTGAAACATCTGAAGTCTTGTTTGTAGATATAAAGACATCTATTTGATTAGACACAAATTCCACAAAATGTTCATCTGACAGCATACGGGTGTTTAGACGCCAAGGTGGGCGTGTACCATCAAGCTCCTTAATACAAACCTTCAAACTAATTGGCGCATGGTCTGAAATAACTATAGCACTATATGAGCATGATTCAACAAGTGAAATCAACCTATTATCTATCAGAAAAAAGTCAATCCGAGTGAAAGTATGATGCACATGAGAAAAGAATGAGTATTCTTTCCCTGATGGGTTGAAAAACCGCCAAGGATCTGAAACATTGAACTCTTCCATAAAAGACTTAATTACCTGTGCAGACTTTGAAGGTGTATTATGTCTAACAGAGGAGCGATCAAGTTTAGGATTAATCCAGCAGTTAAAATCACCTCCCAGAATAAGATGATGTGAAGATGTATCAGGCAGCACAGAGAATAAATGTCTAAAAAAATTATCATTGTCCCAGTTGGGCGCATAAACATTGGCGAGAATAACTGGAAAATTACTGATTTTACCTGAAACAATAACAAATCTCCCATTAGAATCTGCTATAACCTCCGAACATACAAAGGGAACAGACCTGTGTATCAGGATTGCCACACCCCTGGCTTTACCCTGAAATTTAGAGTGGAATACTTGACCGACCCATCTTCTTCTCAACAATAGGTGGTCGTGAATTCTAAGATGTGTTTCTTGAAGGTATACAATGTGGGCTCCTAAATGTTGGAGGTGTTGTAATATCTTGCTACGTTTAATTGGTGCGTTCACTCCTTTACAGTTCCAGCTAACGAAAGTGAAACTCCTCCCGCCTGGCAGATGAGTCGCTCTAGGCTGCGTCATAGTCAAAATTTATCAAATTGTAAGTCAGCGAAATCAACCTTTCCAATGTGATTGACCGATACTGATACGGAGACCAAGAAAAAAAAAAAAAAAAAAAAAAAAAAAAAAAAAAAAAAAAAAAAAAAAAAAAAAAAAAAAATACAACAACTTGCAAAAGCGAACAGTAAAGAAACACCTTAACCAGCCCAACCCATCCCAGCAGAAGCATCTCCCCAAATGAGACGCATGCATTCCCCTTTTAACACAACTACAATTCACTTTATGCTGCCTCGGAGAAAACGACTAAGTAATTAAGAAAAAAAAAAAATGGAACACAGTGCGATATAAACACGTGATTAGACTCCGTCCACAGTGCCGTTAACCCATAGACGTGTGCGAACTTATCTTAAACTAACATAGCTATAATATTAGAAATAACCCACGGAGAAGACAAGTTATCTAGCATGATGATTGCATTATTCATATTCTGTCCGTTTATATTTACCGAGTGTCAAAGCCATATTCACTGTTTACCTCAAGCGTTTGCGGGCAAGACAGTTTTTTTAATGAAATCCGATGCGGCGACGGGGTCCTCAAACTTGTGTACAGCTCCATTGGGAAGAGTGATCCGCAGCACAGCAGGAAACAGAAGGCCAAATTTAACCCCGGGGCATGAGTGTAGAAGACGTTTCGTGTCCCTGAAGGCAGCCCTTTTCCTGACAACTGCCGTTGTGTAGTCCGCGAAAATAGACAGTTTATTCCCATCATGAGTCAGAGGAGACAGTTGCGCAGCGCGTCGTAGGATCTCATCGCGGGCTTGAAAGTAGTGAACTCTTATGACAATGGGACGGGGGGGTTCCCCTTTTCTTGGCCTCTCACGAAGTGTGCGATGTGCCCGATCAAGTAGAGGCTTTTCCTGGAGATGTAGTAAGCTCTGCAGAAGATGAGCAACAAACTCTGTTGGATGTGTACCCTCAGCTCCCTCAGGTAGTCCGACAAGGCGAATGTTATTTCGTCTGGATCTTCCTTCCAAGTCTTCACATTTAGCGTCCAGATGTCCCACTTGTTTTTGGAGCGTGGAGATTGCGGATTCTAGTTCGGTTATGCGATCACTGTGGTCGGATGTTGAGCGTTCCAGTTCTCTGATAGTGTCAGCATTAGAATCCACTTTCTGCTGCATAGGCCCAAGCCAGTCTTTGACCTCCTGTCTAACTGTGGCGATCTCCGAACGCAAATCGGTTGACAGGGAATCGATTTTCTTGCATATGTCATTTTTGACCGACTCCAGCATGCCCTGAATGAGAGTTATATTTGCAGATGAACTGTCAGCAGAACTTGTATTCGCGGAGGCCACATCAGTATCATCCGATGACTGTGCAGTTTTGCTGCGGCCACTCTTACCCGCGTCCGTTTTCGCTCGAGACGACGACATATTAGTGACTTACAGTCTATATACGTGGACTAAATAATGATAATAAACTAGTTTTATAACTTGTCCAAAGTAAATGTACAAAACTGTGCGAGAAAATGAATAAATATAGCACTTTCTCACAGAGCAGCGGGGAAACACGTCTTACATCCTACACAAGGAATAGCGCCCCCTCGAACTGACTTATTTTGACCACCACATAAAAGCAGAGTTAAATATACTTACTGAGGTCGGTTTCTGAGGGATACACTGAACAATATGGATGGGGATCACAGTGAAGACTCTTCAGCTCTTCTTAGATCCGTTTATCTTTCTCCATGAAGCGGCCTGACTTCGATTCCTGTATCTTCTTTTCTAGGACACTAATAAGGACATTATTTGTATATTAGTATGTAGAATAAAAATAATTACATGGTATCCCCTATAACTTTTAAAGCTTTTCTATACCTTTGGGAATTCATGAATTAAAAGCATCTTTAAAGTTATTACTTCCCTAATTCATATTTAGAATTTATTTAGAAAAAAGAACCATATAAGTGTTTTCTAAATGATAACAATCTTCAAGTATCAGATTACATTATTATTTACTTTTGTGGAGGGCAGTGAAAATTTTGGCGGGGGAAGTGTAAATCTGGACCATTACAGGAAAGAAAAAAAAACCCACCGCTATAGATTCCTACATTATGATTGGTTAAGCCATATTGGAAGCTATTATAAATTAAGCTGTGTTCATGCCATGTCGTAATTACCATAATTTCAAGATGACAACATGTGACTTGGAACTATTTCAAGTCATCGGATTTGAAATTATGTATTTCTATGGAAATACTATCAATGTCAATGTGTTCACATCCTCATAAAACTCATAGTTATAACTTGAAAGTTGGCAATGTTCTGAAAGCTGTACCACCTGACTGCCTCAGATTCATTTACATGCCTTTGATGTTGATATTGCCATAGAAACTCATAATTCATAAATCATTCTAAAGGGCATTCCCCAGAATGTGATTTTGAGAGAGGGGACCACAGATGAAGGGGAAAATCTTGGGGGAAAAAATAGTGTTCGGACTGCTTTTTTTTGTGTGGTTTTTTCACATACCTGATAACTCTTTTTTTGTTGTTGTTGTTGTTGATCCGTGTCATGCCTAACAACGACACTTAGCTGTTCTAAATTTACTGTAAACCATGGCTTTTTGGTGGTTATTGCTTTATATGATCACAAGGCTCAACCATGAGCAATGTGGCCTGAGGTAATGATAGAGAGGTTTGCTCAATAAACATCTAAACTTTTTGAAAACAGGTCGCATCGCTTTTGGTTCAGGTATTTTTTATTCATAAAATATGGGGCTGTTTTACTCAAGATGCCTAAAAAGATACCAAAGATAAGCAATATGTCTCTATATCAACAAGACTGTGATCATGGCCATTTGTCAAGTCTGACAACACGCAACTTAGTTTCTGGGTCCAAATACCATTTTAGATCTTAAAAGAACCCTGTGACTTTTTTAAATGCTTAGCTATAAATGAATAGTATTTACACATTAAACAGAGTAAATGCCTAGTAGTCTGAATTTGTGGACACTCAATAATACTTCTCTGTCCTGGCCACTTTCTCTGTGATTTGAACAGGAAGCTTAATCTCTGGTCTTTCATCGTAGCCATGGGTGGCAAAAAATTTGGTCAAGTCTTCCTATTGAAAACAAATGAAAGAAGACAATCTTAATTTTAGTAATCTAAATGGTTATATATATTTTTCACAATAACTGCAGTTATTTGCATAAATCCTTAGTTCTTTATCAAATGTACAAGTATTCTGATTAAATTTACAGTCTAAATTTAATAGAGAAACTTAGGTAAGAAGTAGGTAACATCTTATGTGTATCTTTTACTTCATACCTCTGT
Source organism: Carassius carassius (assembly GCF_963082965.1). Taxonomy (NCBI): domain Eukaryota; kingdom Metazoa; phylum Chordata; class Actinopteri; order Cypriniformes; family Cyprinidae; genus Carassius; species Carassius carassius. The sequence goes on from NC_081765.1 coordinate 17,097,534, forward strand.
TTTTATGGAAGACACAGGTACCCTTGTTCTCTCTGCCCTCAGTTCCATTGACAAGACAGTTTCAGTTTCAGTTTCAAATAGCCTAAGGGCAACTTTTGCATTCTCAGGCTTAAAGCAATAGCCACCTAAAATCAACAGAATAAGCCACAGTGATCTGTCAACTTCTTTCAGTGTTGAAATAATTTAATCAGTTAAATGGATTTCATCAACAAGTGCAAACTCTTTTAAGTTTTTAACTACAGCAGTTTAAACTCAGGTCTGTCTAGTGCAAGGAAGCTATAGTGCCCAAAGTGTAAGATCTCAGCCCAGGATTCATTCTCCCAGCCATAGGGAATCATGAAAGTGAAAGTGAAGTGTGGCCAAGTATGGTGACCCATACTCAGAATTTGTGCCCTGCATTTAACCCATCCAAGTGCACAAACACAGTAGTGAACACTGTCACACACGCCGTGAACACACACCCAGAGCAGTGGAGAGCCATGTGCTGCAGCTCCCGGAGAGCAGTTGGGGGTTCGGTGCCTTGCTCAAGGGTCTCACCTCAGTCGTGTTACTGAGGGTGGAAGAGAGTGCTGGTTATACACTCCCCCCACTCACAATTCCTGCCAGACTAGAGATTCAAACCCACAATCTGACTCTCTAACCATTAGGCCACGACTACCCCATCACCAGAATACTAATACTACTAACATCCACCAATCTTACGTTTTTTTTTTTTTGTTTAAGCCATGCTAGTGCGCTACTTCATAGTGAAGTATTACGAATTCTACTTCCTCATCGAGCATTTTTTTCATGATTATTAGATTGTTTTATGCTAACGATTTACCTATCCTGTTCTGGATTTGGATTACTGTTTTGGATTTGTTTGCTGTTGGACTGTCTCATAGTGTTATCAACCTCTGCATCACCCTAACTACAATTCCTTAATGTTTGGATTTGTTTTGTTGATGTTCAACTCCAATTAGCATTCTCGTAACAAAGTCTTGATACATACATCAAGTCATGCTAAGTCTGTGTCCAATCTAAGATCCCAAGAAAGCCCCCTGTAGTTCTGCTAGGACAATTAACAGATCCACACTGTCTGTAGTCCCTGGACAGTCCTCATCATCATAGATCAATTCTCAAAGTCTTGCCATCTCGAGCCTCTAAAATGTCTCTCTACAGCTAAAGAAAAGGCATGAACCCCATTTAACCTATTCAATTTCAGGGGGTTTCCAGAGATCGTCTCAGAATGTGGATCTCAGGTCACATCTCTAGTATGTCAAGCATGCAACAAACATCTAGATATCAATATAAATCTGACTTATGTTTATAATGGCCAGACAAATTTAATCCATATTTATTTGTATAGCACTTTTCACGATACACATTGTTGTAAAGCAGCTTCATAGAAAATAAATGTTTCAACATTACAAGTTATTTATCAGTGGTAACTATGTCAAAATAATGTCCATATGATAGAAATATACAGTTCTAGGACAAATCTTGAAGTTAGTTAATGACAAATGAACAGGTATAGACGCTAAATCAATAAATTTTCCTTGGCCTTACAAACCTTCGGAGATATACCTGTGGTGGATGACTTCATCATTCTGCAGTGCACTGATGCCAGATTATGCAACCCCCCCCCATTGAAGTCGCTACCTGACTGCCTAATCCTAACCCCACCCCAAATTCGAACCCCTCCCCCCCACCTACTCCTAAATCTACCAATATTAGGAGATGCATAATCTAGCAGGGTGCAAATTTTGGCACTACACTGGAACCCTGTAGAGGTTTGTTACAACCCTGCTCCAACACACATTCAGTGTAGTTTTCAAAAATCCAGAAGGATATAATAAGTGGAGCGCATGTCCATAGAGCAGAAAATGTAGCGGACTGTCACAACACTCCACTTTGCTCATACTCTGGTCTGGATCCTTGGATCCTCTACCAGTTTCATGCCAATATGTCAGCATTCCCATTTATTTCAAGGGCAGTTGTTTGACTGGACCCTGCATTAGAAATTGTTGCTCATTGGCATTATGTGTATGTGTATGTGTATATATTATATATATATATATATATATATATATATATATATATATATATATATATATATATATATATATATATATATATATATATATATATATATACACAATTTTTTTTTTTAGCTAAGCATGTGAGTTATAAATGCCTATAAATGAATTTAAACACACATACTGATAAGCTAAACACTTTTAGGCTAAACCAACCACAAATAATGTCTCAAGGCCTTACCTAGCAACAGTCTGAACTGTGATGTCAAAAGCAGTTATGGTTATGGAAGTCTCTTTTCTTTTCGTTTACCAAAAATCTTTTTTACAACTTGCATGGTTATTTACAGAAAATACTAAAATGTTTAATTAAAATGTATGGGGAAAACTTAATAACAACTTGCCTTACATGTTTGATAATAGTGTGCCCAAATATATCTATAAAATTGACCCATAAAAAGATCATATAGGCTAATAATTCAAATAAAAAACAATAGCATTTTGAGTTCATTGTGTGCCTTCAAAATGATTAGAAGAGAAAAATGTTAATTCAAAAACACACAAACCTGTTACATAGCTGATTCCATGTAAAACAGTGTTATCTGCTTCGCCAACAATGACTGCATCAACCACAATATTGCTGTCCATCAGTTTTCTGGCAATGGTGACTGGATTACTCATGGAACTGTACATTAGACAATAAATATTATTCATAATCATTGTAGTTGGTTTAATCAATTAAATTAGTATAGGAATAGATACACAAATACACACACCTGAAATCATTGCCATCTGTCAAACACAAGATGCGACATCTGCAAACTGGAAATCTTTTCTTGATATTTTCAAGCTCTGAGATTCCACGAACAAGTGCATCATATAACCTAGTGTACCCAGATGCTTCAATACCATGCACTTGCTTCTACAAGTAAAAATTGATATGCAATACATTATCGATTCAAAAAGTACACAAACAGCCTTTATCATTACTACTTTTTTTGTTTATTTCCTTAATTGTAGTAATGGTGTAATAATCAGGACAAAAATACCTTGAAGGTTTCCAAATTTTCAGTGAATTTAAGAACAGTTTTCACTTTGTCATTAAACATCACAAGGCAGATGACATGTTGAAAATAATATGACATGCTTCGGTTTGAAAAGCTGTCAAAGATTTGCTTGACAGCATCAATGCGCTTCATTTGACTGGCAGTGTCATAACATTCTTCCATCATTGAAGAACTTGAATCAAAGAGCACCTGATAGGAGCATTAATTCATTCATTTTTTCATTAGCTTGTTTGTTAATGTAAATTATGTACTCAAAGTTATATATGGATGTATAATTACTTTATGAAACCTTAGAGCTTTGAAATATATATGATTATATCCATTTGAAAGTTTGATAATCTTTACAAAAGCTTCTCTAGTACTTACCACAATTGCCTCTTTAGGGGTTTTACTGACTTCAACAATATTGTCAGTTCTGGTGTCATTGAGTCTGAATGGGTTAAAAGCAATTATTTATACAGTAAACCATGCAAATATGTAAAAGCTTAAATGAGCTGCTCACTCATGAATTCAATTTGGAATCCTAACCCTATATATATATCTCAAATAAGCAAGCCTTTAAGTTGATCAGCTAATGTAAACAGTTTTCAATGTTTTATTGTTAGATTTTTTAAATCTGCTGTCTTTGATCAAGTTTATTTGCTGGCTATTTGTAAAATTGGCAGTAAATACCCTATTTTCCTGCCAAATACCCTAATTTTACCCTATTGGCAAATTAGAACAGTGGGCAGGATCACACAGACCAAGACACAAATATACTATTCCAGCATTATTAGCATCTATCAAATACTGTATATATATATATATATATATATATATATATATATATATATATATATATATATATATAGCCCATGACTTTTATTTATGGGGAAAAGCTCTTAAACTGTAGATATACTTACATTCTAGACAGATCATTCACATTTTTTGTGACCTCTTTTCCAGAAAGACAGTCGTAAACCTTAATCTCATACCGGTCTGCCTTGCTTTTGTTCAAGTAAACACCTAAATTATCTATATAGATGAATAATGTTAGATCAGAATGAATGTCTACGCCGAAATATTTTGCTTAATATAAACAGGAAAAAAAATCTTATTAGGTTTTTAATACCCAGTAGTAGGGCAACTGAAACTTAGTTTCATATCTCCTAATGATGTTGTTTATCTTGAATATTTACAGTATAATCAATTGATTAAACAGGCTTTTAACATTCAAAACATATAAAAAATTGGACCTTCACTGAGATACACAAGCAGAGGTCCCTCTACTCCCATATTTGCCAGTTGCAGGGGTGGTGTGACAATCAAATGACTGTACTCTTTGACAGCCTCAAACATGTCTGAAAATGTTTCCTTCTGTTCAATCTGAAAGCTTTAAAAAAGCATTTTGTATAAAAAATGTAATATTGTTTTACATATCAAATATGACATTATAATTCAAATACAATATTTAGATTAAACTACATGTATATTTATAATAGAAACAATTTATATAATTAGAGTTTTTTTTTTCCAAGACTCCTAGATATGACTTACTTGCAATCTTGTGGGGTGCTGTTATAAGAGATCCATAATGGAAACCTATCAAATGATGCCGGAAGACTAAGCAAAATTTTCTCTATATCTGTAGCTCTTTGAATTGATGACTCCAGTAGATTCACCTCGTCGCAGTTTGGAATTTTTACACCATCTAAAATAAAAACTCACAGCATTACTGTTGTGGTGATAAATTGATGATGGTATAATATTCATGTCACTTCCAGCTTTTACCAGTGATTTTTTCCAGTATGTATGACCGATCAAATATTTCTGGTGTCCCAGGTACTCTCACTGGCTCAGACAGCCGCTGGCCAGAATAAGCCTTCAAGGATAGTGTAGAATAGTTCTCCAGATCATTGTTTTCATTCTGGTAGAAAACAAAAAGATCGCAATACCTTGGCCCCACCCCTGTCACTTGATTGACAGGTTTCCATGTAGACGTTGGAAATTCAAATGCAAAAGGTATTGCGATTCCATTTGAGTTTTGTCAGTTTACATGCACAGTGCAGAGAGAGTGAAAAGGCAAATGTGGTAATTAATATTGCTATTTAAATATGACAGGCTCATAGCTCGTAAGATATGGAAAACACAATTGCAAACGGACTTTGCATTTCCATTTTAAATTTGGCAGACATTGTGCGTTCACTTGATCGAAAATGAAAACGGTAATGCGCGATTTGCATTTGCGTTTGGATTATGTCACATTTTATGCGTCCACAAATTGAAAACGCAATTGCAAATACAATTTGCAATGCCTTTTGAATAAGGTCCGCAATATCATTCCATAGAAAACATTGCGTTGGCGCCAATTGAAATACACGGGACAATCATGCCGAAGAGTTGCTGTGACGTTTTCTGTACCTCCAATAAACTAACAAATTATGAAATGAAGTTCTACATCCTTCCTAATAAACATAACCGGAAAGGATGACAAAATGGCTAGAAGCAATAAGTTGTGAGGATTATGAAGGGAAGTTGTGGAAATGTGTGCAGTCGGCATTCATCACAGGCAGGCTACGTTAACATTGTGTTCATTATTAACGCTATCAAAAATGTGTAAGGTTGTTTCAGAAAGTGGCATGTATATCATTCTACCTTACGCAAAACTATGTAACGTTAGCCTAGTGTCGAAGATAAACCCGTTTACCCACTTAAAAAAGCGTGTGGACACGTAACAACTTAGTTTTGTGTCAGAACTTACACTTTCATTCATAAATTCACCCCGTCTGTGTTTGCGAAACGATTGAATCGCGGAATCCAGTCAAAAATGGAACTTGCTGTATAAAGCAGAACGTCACGGAATTTGGCTATTTTTGAATGAATACATCTACATTTGGGCTGTAAAATGAATCAAATATCGATATGGACTTGTGTATATGAATATTAAAGTTAAAAGAGACTAAAATTGTTCTACGTGTCTCGGGGAATGAGTGCTCAATATGTGCATTTTTGTCATTCAGATACACACGATGTTCGCAGTGTTTTCCCCCACGCCGACTCCGACCTCGCCACGCCCCCAGCTATGACTAGATGCCGACTGTATGTATAGAGCATCACAGTCCCGCCCACAGCTGGTGCCGGAAGTAAAAACTCAATGCAATTTCCATAAAAACGTAACCATACATGGTAGACTTAAAACCAGCTACGGCTGTACTACGCGATAGTATATGCTCATATAAATGCAAAAGGATCATGGGGCACTAACCTTGTTTTGATATAAATGCCTTTTATTCGCGATGTCTTGGCTAAGTACTTCATTACCCACAATTCTGAACAATCCCACAATCCCACAGTGATGCATCTGATTGGTGGAAGGTCCGTGAAGACTGAAGATCATTAATAAAAAAATAACAAAATAAAAACCAGTGTTGCGTTTTTGCACGGTAGACTTATCAGTGCAATCATGATCTCCTTGGCTGCCATGAGAGTTTTGCAGGGAGGTTGGTAACTTAGCTAGGCTACTGTAGGCTTCATATGGTATGAGTCATATCAAGCATTTTATAATGCCACTGTCAAAACAATATTTAGCCTAGGCATACCTTTTAGTGCATTTACTGAACATTTGTGTAATGGCAACGACATGTGTTGACGACTGAGCGGTGATTGCAGTCAGGTACAAAGCACTGCACCATGTTGTTGACGTTATTGTTAACAACTTCCACACACGCACACAATATATAAAATACACGATGATAAATATAAAAATCAATACACAATACCTATATAAAACACTATTTATTTACACGATTGTAAATTCACTACATTCACTATATAAAATAAAATTCACTGGAAGAAAAAGTTCGCGCGAGCGGCCATCATCAGATTTGGAAGTCGCTCAAAAGGCTCGTTCGCGGTTGTGGCTTCAGTTGAATTCAATGAGGCGCGGTGGTTTATGGGATGAGTAGTTCCTGCTCTCGAAATGAAAATATGTACACAGTCTTGTACCTTTGACTTTTTTAGGATTTTCTCAGATTTTTTTCACTCGAAATGATATGTTATATGCTTATGAGTTCAGCCGTAGCTGGTTATCCTCACACATGCTCAAACTCTTTAGATACGGATTTTTCTGAAAGTCAATGGGAAAAATGAATGGGAAATTTACTTCCGGCACCAGAGCTCTCTCGGGCTGTGGGCGGGACTGTGATGCTCTATTGGATAAGCTTCTGTAGTGAAGCCTACGTTCCCTTTCATAGGTCACTTCAATGCTGCGGTGACGTCACCACTATGGGAACACCTTCGGTGTGACGAATGTCTGAAGCCCTATACCATCCCGCCAATCCTATTGGCCAAATAGCGCGTGGCACCGCCCATGCATGCGTACGCATATATATACCTGGTGCCGTGCGCCATTTCACTCAGATTTCATTCCTTCAGTAACGAAGCGAATCTTCTGTGCCTTATTATCTCGCATTCAACAGCGATCGTCACGAGCAGTATACTCCTCAACCGCGGACGCGATGAGTCAACTAAAGGTAGGAGCCGTATGATGGGTTATCACGAGGAGGCACTTATGAGAGGTTCGTTGCAGCCTCTCTACAGGTTCTCTCCTTGATAGCCTACGGCTACAGTAAAATATATATATATATACATATAAGAAAAGTATCCGCGCTCTGGAGTGTATTTCTTAAGTCGCCTTGTGTCCCCCCCACCGTTTCGCTTCTGCGGTCGCCGAGGCCCCGCACGAGGTGTTGGTTAGGGGCGATATGTGCGGCTTGACTATGAATACAGTTATGCACTGGAGTTCCATGTGCTCGCTCTCCCCCACTCGAGCGCATTAATCAGCAGTTTTGCTCTTCAAACTATGTTGTCCGAGCTGCGGCCTCGAACTCTGAGTAGGCTCTGGCCGGCATACGCGGTTCTCTCCCTCCGAGCGGACAGGAGAAACGCGCCTCTCCTTCCTCAGCGAGCTATTTATGTGGCTACTCGCATGGTGGATTACGGCTCACACAGCCGCCGCGTTTTCGCTAGCGGCTTGGCCTGATGTTTATCTTGTTGGATTAAATCCTGCCGTGGATACGCTTCAGGATTATATACAACGAAACGCAGCGAGTTTGACGCACAAGCTTTTCTTCATGTTAATATGCCAGGGACTATGCCCTTCACTGAGAGTGCTGTTGGACTGCTAATGCACATCTACCCTCTCACTGCAGTCCCCACACTCTAACTTTGACTGTCTCGCAGCAAGGGCACCTCGAGCGTCATTGAACTGAGCTATCATTCGCGCGCCCCCTCAGACACTCTGCACAATCCAGCCCTCAGAGTTTGAGGGACGGCGCGGAGGCTGGCAAAGATGGCCAGCGTATGACGGTTCACACAGCCGCCGCGTTCTCGCTAGCGGCGTGGCCCGATGTTTATCTTGTTGGATTAAATCCTGCCGTGGATACGCTTCAGGATTATACACAACGAAACGTAGTGAGTTTGATGCATGCGTTTTCCTTCATGTTCTCTAACATTGACTGTCTCGCAGCAAAGGCACCTCGAGCGTCATTGAACTGAGCTCTCATTCGCGCGCCCCCTCAGACACTCTGCACAATCCAGCCTTCAGAGTTTGAGGGACGGCGCGGAGGCTGGCAAAGATGGCCAGTGTATGACGGCTCACACAGCTGCCGCGTTCTCGCTAGCGGCATGGCCCGATGTTTATCTTGTTGGATTAAATCCTGCCGTGGATACGCTTCAGGATTATACACAACGAAACGCAGCGAGTTTGACGCATGCGTTTTCCTTAATGTTTGCCAGGGACTCTGCCCTCCACCAGAGAGTGCTGTTGGATTGCTAATGCACATCTAACCCTCTCACTGCAGTCCCCACACTCTACATTGTCTTCCTCGCAGCAAACAGTGCTTCGAGCAGCATTGGATTGAGCTGTAATGCCAAACGTTCCCTCAGACACTCTGCGCAATCCAGCTTTCAGAATTCGAGGGGCGATTCAAGGGTCCTGCACAGACGACCCATTTATGATGGCTCGCACAGCCGCCGCTTTTCGCTAGCGGCAGAGCCCGATGTTCAATCTGTTGGCCTAATTCCTGCCGTGGACACGTTTCAGGATTATACACAACGAGACGCAACGGCTCTTATGCATACACTTCCCCTGTGCACGAACGCCACAAGCTTTTCGTGCCCGGACATTTTAACATGTATGACAGCGTTGCAGGAAGCGGAAATTGAGACCGCTAGTATGGTCTCGGGCCGTGTGTGAACGCTTGCCCGACAATTCTCTATGGGTGTTACGCATGATTTGTCACGGATACACCATTCAGTTTCAATAAGGCCCGCCTCCTTTCCGCAGAATTCTTTCCACGGTGGCGAAACCGATGGAAATAGTGGTGCTGCGACAGGAGATGTCAACTCTGCTGAGCAAAGGGGCTATAGAGGAAGTACACCCCTCTCAGATGGAGGCAGGGTTTTTACAGCCGTTATTTTGTGGTAAAATAAAAAAAAAACGCCGGATTACGACCAATTCTGGTTTTACACCATCTGAATCTTGCACTCAGGCCGAGGAAATTCAAGATTTTGATGATCATCAGGAGACTCAGGAAGTTCCTCAGATTCGCTTTAGAGGGCAAAGCGTATCAGTACTTCTCAAAGTGCATGGATGGATTTCTGGCCCCGTTGCGGCCCCAGGGCGTTCGTGTTTGAACTATTTTAGGTGATTGGCTGGTGTTAGCGCAATCGCAGACTCAAGCACACTCTCATGGGGATCTTGTGCTGAATCATTTAACAGCCTGGGCTTACGCATGGAATGTTTCACACCGTTGTCTCTGCATCGGACGATTCCGGTGACACGCCGGTGTGTGATGTCGCAAAAACTATGTATGTCAACCGAATTCTCCTGACCGGAGTTCGGCTGGGGATTTGCGCTTCCCGAGAGACTGTCACGACGGATGCGTCTTTGACCAACTGGGGAGCTGTTTGTCAAGGGAGTTGGCACATAAACAGGTTGGAATTACTGTTGGTTTTTTTCTGGCTCTCCAGTATTTCTCGAATCTGCTGATCGGCCGTCATGTGCTGCTCAGATCAGACAACACAGCGGTTGTGTCATACCTGAATCATCAGAGTAAATAGGCAATTAAGTAGGTAGAATGAATCAATGAAGTAATTTCTTTTTTTCAAATGGCACGTCATCACAGTCTGTGATAAGAATCCAATGACGACGAGTTGAGACCAAGCTTTTAAACCAGCAGTATATTAATATATTCATTTAATAAAAACATGTTTGCCAAAGCAGTTATTTTGATTTCTACACTAAGAAATCAATTACTTGTACAAAATTCCCTTGAATGACAAAAGCATTTGTCACATCTCATATTGCAAGAAGAGTCTTCGACTCATCTATCAGATTTCTTTGAAAAGGAACTAAAATTTGTTTATTGTCATTCTTAGGCTCCATAGCTCCATTCCAGTTTAAACAGTGTGCGAACTATGCTTTGTCTAAATTTGCTTGGACAGCATTCATAGGTTGTCTAAGGTAGGCCCGGCTTTGAATCCGCAGCACCATGCGACGAGCATAGAAATCCCGATAATCAGGTGGCAGCTCTTCCAAGATGCCTAAAGCCCTCTCCAGAGACTGCAGGGCTCGAGTGGCTGCTACTGGGTCTTTATTTCCATATGGATCTTTCTTATCATAACTTTCAAGTGGTAGATGCCTCCAGAATATGTTGACACCAACTCCAAACTGGAGAGACAGAGTATTGTGAAACCAAAGAGCTGAGGAAATACAAATAAAAGAAGTATATTTCTGAATGCAATTCAGCTCTACTTCAGGATTTGAGCACATTTAGATGTATGTGTAGTTCACAATGTTAAAAATAGAATTCTGTAATGGTGCTGTAATTATGTATAACTTGTTGGTCTGGTTTAAAGAATAGAATACCTGGAATGAAGAGCAGGTCTCCTGGTTCCAGAATACACTCGTAGCGACTCGCTTTCACAAACTCAGGATAAAGCTGCAGATCAGGAGTGTCAATGTCCAAAACTTCAGACTTATCCCCTAAAAAATCATTTTGTCACAATTTAAGTTACAGTGAATTAAACTAACATTTAGTTCAAACATTATCACACACTTTGTTTACTATTATGTATGTGTTATGTGTATATAGATATACAAATTATATATATGTAAATGTGACCCTGGGACCACAAAACCAGTCTTAAGTCGCCGGGGTATATTTTTAGCAATAGCCAAAATAACATTGAATGGGTCAAAATTATAGATTTTTCTTTTATGAAAAAAAAATCATTAGGATATTAAGTAAAGATCATGCTCCATGAAAATATTTTTGTAAATTTCCTACCGTAAATATATCAAAACTTAGTTTTTGATTAGTAATATACATTGCTAAGATCTTCATTTGGACAACTTTAAAAGCGATTTTCCTCAGTATTTAGATTTTGATCTCGGCCAAATATTGTCAGATTGTAAACAATAATAAACAATGCATAAATGGAAAGCTTATTTATTCAGCTTTTATGGAAGCATATGGGTAGCGATATTCAATTTGCAATGTAATATGCAAAATGACAATGCAATATGTAAAATGGCAATGCATTTCTGTATTTACATTTACATTTTCCAATACATGTGTGCAACGTTTGGTGCAAAATGAAAATTAAATTACATAATTTTCATTTGGCATTTCATACACCAGTTTTAATATGTAAAATGAATACTAATTTTAACGCTTTTTTTTTAAATTTTAAGTTGCAAAATTAAAATGAAAATCTATTACAGAAATGATTAGATATGTATAACATGTTCAAACAAAAACTGTGGCAAAATTATAATTTAAATGCTATTTTTCTTAAATGCATTAACACTCACAGTCAAGACACTTACGATTGCATTTTTCATTCAATGTCCCGCAATGAATGTAGCAAAATTCAATGTGCACATTGAAAATGCATTCAGAGCCGATCACGTCTCCGCCCCCTCGCGCCATGTCAATCACTGCGTGAACAAGGCGGGGCTTGCAGAAGGTCAGAGACTCAAATCTCAAGAAGAGGATTCAAGTGAGAGAACATGGACAAGACCGTTCGTCCGTGTACATTTTGATCATTTCGGTTTATGGCTTCAATATTTCATTCGCACTGGTGGGCGGAGCTGAAACGCTCCTTTCATCTGATTGGTCGAATCGCTCCACCTTCAACTCGGTCTTTCCATTCTTTCAGGCAGAATAAGAGTCAGTGCGAGTGAAGCACTGTAATGTCTGAAACCACCGCTCACTATTAATTAGCATAATATTTGAATCCGATGATGCTGGCCACATAATTCTTGCTGCTGCGACTTGCAAGAGACCCCGTTAAATTATTTCTAGGTTGTAGTATTGTATAAATATTGTCCCACTGATAAAAACAGTGCAAATAGTTCTGTCTCCTTGGATAACAGTGAAGTGGAAATAAATATAGTTAAATTTATGAAATAAAATTAAATAGGATTTTTTGGGAAAGTAAGTCTGGCCAGTTATTCAGCAACACGAGTCAGACGAGTCTGAAGATCTGAGCTGAATTTGGTGAAACATTAAAGTTCTAGTCTGTGTCAATTACTCTCATAATAAATAATAATAATAATACTGTTACCGTCTAGAGCCGCGAGAGGGCGCTCTGGGGTAGGCTACAGGAGCACTGAGCAGCATAGAGCTAATTTTACTATTTTTATTTCAGAAATGTAACAATATTAATTTTTACAATAATTTATTAATGTCAGACACACATACCTAGTGCCTTACGACTTAAAAGATGAGAGTGATAAATGTTACAGACATGGAACTGTTCAGTCTATTATTGATTTTTATTTCTACTTCACTTTTTTTCCAAAGAGACAGAACTATTTGCACTGTATTTATCAGTGGGACAATATTCATACAATACTACAACCTAGAAATAATTTGCAGGTCTCAGCAGCACGAATTATGTGCTCAGCTACATCTGATTCAAATATTATGCTAATTAACAGTGAGCGGTGGTTTCAGACAATACAGTGCTTCACTCGCACCGACTCTTAATTTGCCTGAAAGAATGAAAAAACCGAGTTGAAGGTGGAGCGATTCGACCAATCAGATGAAAGCAGCGTTTCAGCTCCGCCCACCAGTGCGAATGAAATATTAAAGCCATAAACTGAAATGATTAAAACGTACATGGACCAACAGTCTTGTCCATGTTCTCTTACTTGAATCCTCTTCTTGAGTATTTAGTCTCTTGACCTTCTGCAAGCCCCGCCTTGTTCACGCAGTTATTGACATGGCGGGGGGGGGCGGACAAGTGATCGGCTCGGAATGCATTTTCAATGTGCACATTGAATTTTGCTACATTCATTGCGGGACACTGAATGAAAATGCAATCGTAAGTGTCTTGACTGTGAGTGTTAATGCATTTAAGAAAAAAAGCATTTAAATGATAATTTTGCCACAGTTTTTGCTTGAACATGTAATACATATCTAATCATTTCTGTAATACATTTTCATTTTAATTTTGCATCTTATAAAGCGTTAAAATTAGCTTTCATTTTACATATTAAAACTGGTGTATGAAATGGCAAATGAATATGTAATTTAATTTTCACTTTAATTTTGCACCAAACGTTGCACAAATGTATTGGAAAATGTAAATGTAAATACAGAAATGCATTGCCATTTTACATATTGCATTGTCATTTTGCATATTACATTCCAAATTGAATATTGCTACTCATATGCTTCCATAAGCTTTCAGATGATGTATAAATCTTAAAAAAAAAGAAAAAAAAAAAAGACACTTAAGACTGGTTTTGTGGTCCAGGGTCATATATATATATATATATATATATATATATATGATATTAATTTTGTTAAGTACTACCTGTGAGGTACAGATAAAGGGCGTCTTTAGGGCTGTACAGAACAACACGCTTTCTTCCTGTAACTTGAGCGAGAAGGTTGTCCATTATCTGATGGTAAACATTAAAATAAGAGTGTTTAAAAAAAAAAAACATGATGTGGCATTCCGGTTATATATCAATTAGAGGTCTTCAACCTTTTTTGACCAAGGATGCCTGGGTAGAAAGATGGAGTGGGTTCCCCTGTTACATACTTTAAATACCGATTAGAGGGTGCACTACTGTTCTACAAATACATGCAGCATAAGTGAAGAGAAGAACCTCTTTTCAAACATGTTAAAACATTTTTTTTTACAGTGACTGTTTCTATTTGTGTTATGGGTAAACTGAGCAGTGATGTGCAGAGTTAGTGTAAACAAAAACCAGTTAACAAGCTTGGATATTCATACTTTGTGTAAAGAGACATTCCCTTAACAAACTCATTCAAGTAATCAACATTTCATTTGCTTGTCTGCAAAAAAAAAAAAAAAAAAAAAACTTTGATCAGTGTCACCTTTTGGCATGGATAACTCACATCGTAGTGTGTCCACAGCTGCAGACCAGGGGAACTGATGCGAAAGACACTGGAGAAAAACTGCTCTGCCTCAAAGAACTGGGGTATATGGAAATCCTCTGCCAGCTCAGGGAACTGCTTCCTTAAATCGGCTGGTTCCTGAAAGGCAAAGGAATCCGTATAAATATATGTGAAATATATAATCCAGGCATTCTACAGTGAATAGGCTGACACATTGCAGCCTATATTCAAGTTAAACTCCAAATTCCCAAACAGGTACGATATTCATTACTAAATGTAATATAAATGCTACCTTACGAACATCCTCTCCAAGTGAGCGCAAGTAGTAGCTTTCATCCTGTTGGGAACAAGAAGATCTATCAGCAGTTTGGCCCACATATGTGTTTACATGCCTGGAAAGTGCCCTCAGTTTAAAAATTAATTTAAGCAACACAGATCCAATCACACACGTGAAGACTAGCGCTAGGTAGTCACTACTATATGTTCTTTAACTTTACTATATTCTCTTTAACTCACTTCAGGCATTCCTGAAAATGTATCCTTATTTGTAAATGAAGAAGCATCTGTATATATTTTTTATAAGGTCCTCTGATAACCATTTACCCTCCATGTTTATCTGTTAAAGGGATAGTGCACCCAAAAATGAAAATTCTGTCATTAATTTATCACCCTCATGTCATTCCAAACCTGTAAGACCTTTGATCATCGTCAGAACACAAATTAAGATAATTTTGATGAAATCCAAGAGCTTTCTGAAATAACCCTTTATAGCCTTCAGTTACTGACGAAATTTTTTTTGCGTATTATGGACCACAGAAATGTATGGTTGTGTGGGCCGCGAGTTGGAAAAGGTTGGGAACCATTGATCTATACTGAACTAAATTTTAAACAACAGTTTTGTTTTTGCAGCCATTTTTCATAAGCTGAACTCAAAGATCTAAGACTTTTTCTATGTACACAAGAGGCCTATTTCTCTCAAATATGGTTCACAAAACTGTCTAAATCTGTGTTAGTGAGCACTTCTCCTTTGCTGAGATAATTCATCCACCTCACAGGTGTGGCATATCAACTTCAACTTCAATTTATTTGTATAGCACATTTATACACAACTTCGTTGTCCAAAGTGCTTCACAGTGTAAAATAAAAACAAAGTAGTCATACAAATTTACAAGTACAGAATTAAACAAGAACTACTTAAAAAGCCAAGCTAAAAAGACAAGTCTTCAGCTTAGACCTAAAGACCTTCACTGATGGAGCTTGTCGAATATAAAGAGGGAGATTGTTCCACAGTTTAGGGCCTGCTACTGAGAAAGCACGATCACCTTTTGACTTCTTTTTGGACTGAGGAGTAACTAGCAACAGTTGATTCGACGATCTTAAAGACCTAACTGAAATGTAGGGCTCTATAAGATTGGAATTATAGTTTGGAGACAAATTATGTAAAGCTTTGAAAATAACCAGTAAAATCTTGAAATCAATCCTAAACTTGACTGGTAACCAATGAACAAAACGCAGCACCAGAGTGATGTGCTCTCTTTTTTTGGTGCCCGTCAGAAGTCTAGCTGCAGCATATCAAGATGCTGATTTACTCACATTTCACTGCTGGTTATATATGCTCTATATAATCGTGTATGTGACGAATAAAAATCTTGAATCTTGACAGCATGATTATTGCACATGTGTGCCTTAGGCTGACTTCAATAAAAAGGAACTCAAAAATGAGCAGTTTTACTGTATTGGGGGTTCGGGGAGGGTCTGAAAACTAGTCAGTATCTGGTGTGACCATCATTTGCCTCACCCAGTGCAACACATCTCCTTCACATAGAGTTGATCAGGATGTTGATTGTGGCCTGTGGAATGTTGGTCCACTCCTCTTCAATGGCTGTCCGAAGTTGCTGTATATTAGCAGGAACTGGAACACGCTGTCGTATACGCCGATCCAGAGGATCCCAAACATGCTCCATGGGTGACATGTCCGGTGAGTATGCTGGCCATGCAAGAACTGGGATGTTTCCAGCTTCAAGGAATTGTGTACAGATCCTGGCAACATGGGGCCATGCATTATCATGCTGCAACATGAATTGATGGTAATGGATGAATGGCACAACAATGGGCCTTTAGGATCTCGTCACGGTATCTCTGTGCATTCAAAATGCCATCAATTAAATGCACCTGTGCTCGTTGTCCATAACATACGCCTGCCCATACCATAACCCCACCGCTACCATGGGCCACTCGATTCACAACGCTGACATCAGCAAACCGCTCACCCACATGACACCATACACACTGTCTGCCATCTGCCTTGTACAGTGAAAACCGAGATTCATCCGTGAAGAGAACACCTCTCCAAACTGCCAGACGCCATCAAATGTAAGCATTTGCCCACTCAAGTCGGTTACGATGAACTGCAGTCAGGTTGAGACCCTGATGAGGACAACGAGCATGCAGATGAGCTTCCCTGAGACGGTTTCTGACAGTTTGTGCAGAAATTCTTTGGTTATGCAAACTGATTGTTGCAGCAGCTGTCCAGGTGGCTGGTCTCAGACGATCTTGGAGGTGAAGATGCTATAATTTTGTTCAGTGTATGTTAATCACTCAAAAATACTAATTAGTAATTAATGATGAAACACTGAATTATGAAGAAAAAAAAAACACTAATGAACTAAATGGGGGGGGGGGGCTTCATTAGATTGATGCTTGAAATATACATTTTACAGATTCAAAAGATACAAACTTATATTTATTAATTTAGCATAAATGTCACAAAATATTTGTCAAATAGAATGTCAGAATCAAAAGACTTCAAAAATGAAGAAACAAAAATATTTTAAAATGTACTTTCTAAGGTAACTAACCTCACTAATGAAGAAATCTGAGTGCTTTTCCTCTGCAGCTCTCTGAATCAACTTGTCAAACGGCAGTGTCCTGAAATACAGAATTTATGCTTTCACAGTTTCTTGTAGCTCAGGTATAAAGGATTCATGTTAAATCACACACACACACACCTGTACACGAAGTTCTTATGCAGAAAGTCCATCCTGGGCTCCGGGGACACATGCACTTTGACCTCTCGGTCTCCCCCCTTCTGCGCGAGATAACTCACTGTCCACGCGCAAACACACGGCCCCAGGGGCACGCGCTTTAGAACCGCTGGTTTACGCTAAGTAACACACGTGTTATTCATTTACCCACAACACCGCAATAAATGGCTGTTTAATATATAATACACGAGTTACCAGTGGATAGATGTCACCCAAGAAAGTCTCTCTGTCAACATCGGTGTAGACGGGTACCTCCAGCTTTTCCTGACAATCCATTTCGGACAGTTTTAAGTTCACTCTCCATTCGCTGCCATCTAAACCATTCCGCCTTCCGCTAGGAAATTCGACTGGTTTTGGCGAGTCGACTCTTTTAAACAGTTTGTTTCAAAGAACCGAATTAAAAGCCAAGTCTCTGAATGCTATGAACTAAATCATCCAAGTAACGCCATGTGGACATATTGTTGTTTATTACGTCTTAAGAAGTGTGTTTAAATCATAATTTAAATGAGAAGGTGAGTTGTTGACTCGAGAACTCCTCAGACTAATTCAGTCAATTGTTTTATTTAAGTGAACCGACTCATTCGTGAACAAATTGGACATAGCTACTAGACACGTCTTTAACGTATTCTGTTCACATCCAAAACATCTAGTATACATTTAATTAAGAATTTAAATAAGTCTGCGTTGTATGGAAAATACTGATTTAGTGTTAACATCTGTTATATGTATGTGGAACTCTTGTCTCTTTAGTATGTTGTAAGTCGGATTTCAATAACAGATGGGCCACTGAAGACGATGGGAGAAAGATGGCGCTGCCCTTACTGAGGTGCTGCAGCTGTAACAGGCCCGTTTCGATTCTGACTCGGTTCCTTACATCGAAGCCCTTTTTAGCGACTCAGTCCAGACGCCTTGGCCCCGTGGCGTCCGCGGTGAGTGATGCTCGTCAGTACAGCTCTGACTCTGAGCGGAGGAGACACGAGCAGAAGCAGAAGGTTGTGGTAGTCGGGATCCCGAACCCCTTCATCTGGTTCCGGACCCGCATCTACTTCTTCCTCATCCGAGCTTACTTCGACAAAGAGTTCAGCATTGAGGAGTTCACGGAAGGAGCCAAACAGGTGAATCCCAAAACCTGACAGCGTTATGTGATAGAAAATAAATCAATAATGTCAGTTATGACTGTGTCCAGTGCCTTTTATTGTGGCCAGGCTAAGACACACCTGTGAAATAGTTATAGGCGAATTATAATGTCTTTTGTAGTGTTTATTTAAAATATAAATATTTTCTAACAATATAAGTCCATATTTTCACTTTTTATCACATCCTTGAATAAAGGCATTCTTTTTTTTTTCAAAAGAAATAAAGAAATGACTGACCCCAAACTTTTGAACAGTATAATGTTACAAAATATTTATTCGTTGTATTCATCAACATTTAGCAGCAAAACTGTTTCCAGTATTGATATTAAATCAGCTTATTAGAATGATTTCTGATATGACACTGTGACTGGAGTAATGATGCTAAAAATTCAGCTTTGATCACAGCAATAAATTATATTTGAAATTATATTAAAATAGAAAACCATTTATAAATTGTAACATTTCACAATACTACAGTTTTTTTTCTGTATTTATGATCAAATAAATCAAACTTTTGAACGGCAGTGTATGTAAACAAAATCACATTTATATCTTTCTTGCTTGCTTTATTTATGTTTTGGTTGTTTTTTTATTTATTTATTTTATTAGCTGAAAATCATATTTTTACTATGCTTACTTTTGGTTGTATATGTGTACTTTGTAAAATAGTCTAGGAATGTTTTTTTTTTTTTTTTTTTCGTGTGACCTGTATGAACAAGCAAAGAGACCAGATAAACTTTGTTAACTGGCAAAGCCTATCCAATGCAATAAACGGAGTGCTTAAACTTATCCTTTTACTCTCAGGCTTTCTCGCACGTATCAAGATTACTGTCTCAGTGTCAGTTTGAGGCTCTTGAGGGATTAGTAGCTAAAGATGTAAGTACATGACGATACCAATAACTTTGTTATTTACCTGTTTAAAAATATTGATTATATGTAGTAATTAATCTAACATTCCCTGCCATAGCTAATAGGGAAACTTGAGGAAAAATGCGCTCAATTGCCTGTGAGCCACCAGAGGGCGCTGTCAGCTGAGTCCGATGAGATCATGTACACAACAACAGGAGATGTGGGAATTTACTATGATGATAGCGGTGAGACCCTATATGCTTCATACCACGCAATATTCGCCCAGGTAATATGTTAAATTATTGTTTGTGGCGGTGTAATTTAGGAAATATAAGCAACTTGCATTCAGCATATTTGCATTCTATTTATCAGACTGTTTCTGTTTACACCAGCCACATTGAATTCATTCAGTAGGTTACTATTTCAAAAAAAGAATTTTGCCTAACATAGACCATAAATGAATATGAATGACTATTATTATTGTTAATTTTTACAATTGCTTTTAGGGAGGAAATATGTAAGTATTTTGATGCGTTTTTGGTACTTGACGAGTGCCAGACTTCCAGATGAGAGTGTGGAAGGAGCGAAAATATTCCAGGTTGTCATTGGTGGAGAAGGAGAGAGACCAGAGACCAAGAGATTGCTGACAGCCAATTATGAGTGAGTATTGTGATTACTGTTTTCATTGTCCGTGTGTTGAGTCTCGATCGAAAGGCTCTTGTATTTATATTACAGTTTAACTTAACTATACTTACTGTATTAGGAGTACTAGAAAATTTTAATACCTTGAGATAATGTCTAGAAATCTTAGTATTTTCTTATAATTGTACTAAATTATAACATAAACATCAGTATAACATTTTATATCTGTCATTTATGCTTTCCTTTTTTTTTTGACAGATTCCAAAGGGAGTTTACCCAAGGTGTGATTCCAGACTGGATCATCACAAGAATAGAGCACTCAAAACTTCTTGACTAAGTGTGTCTAACTTGAAGAGGAGAGATTTTTTTTTTTCATGCTTTTTTGTTTTGTTTAATATTGCTCAACATGCCAAAACATGTAGGCAAAATTCACTGGGGAAAAAAGAAATAATGCTCCTTTGGCAATAGAAAGATATAAATGTTGACTTCCTGTGTGCTTCCGTATATTGCATCTCACTGATCTCACATTAATAACTTTTACATTAATATGTTTGTAATTTATGGTTGGCTCCTGATTGATCAGGTTGGTCTTTAAAAAAAAAGTTGCTGGTTTTGTTTTAAACTTTGTATGATGAGTTTTGGGGTCAGGTTGACTGCACATTGCAAAAACTGTACAACTGGACTGTAAAACGATACAAGAAAAACCAGGAGCATTGGCATCTTAACACCGTTAGTGTTGAAGACATAAAGTCTGCTGCCTGGATACTCTGAAAAACAGGTTTATACAGACTGATGAACTGACCAGTAAGTTCTGTAACGGTTTTATCAAGTCTTCTATGTTATGTAAAATATTTTAAGTGCAAAAAAACAACAACATGAATAAATTGTGATTAAAAATCACATTAGTTGGTTTTCTATGTCACCAAGTTTTATGTTTACATCATATTGAGAGACACATACTGGGGATAAGAAAGTGCACTGCATAATACAAATTCCTGATTTATACCATGTACTACGTTCCCTTGCTTTAAACATAAGATTTCAAGATGACACGAAGGACCATGAATTTCTTCTCTATTTACGCCTTTCAACGTTTTAAATATTGGAGAATTATTCCACGATAGAGTTGTGACGTTCGCGAACGAACCGATTCTTTTGAACGGCTCATAAACATGAACGATGGGAGCCGAGTCGCGGCTGGAGGGGAGCCGTTCTTTCTGTCGTTCTTTTTTCCTATGCGTATTTCACACAGATGCACACAAATGAGCTCCTCCGCGAGACAGAACAGTTATAGGGGGAGGGGCGCACCCAGCGCAGGCCAACCCTTTATAGCGTTATGTTATTAGTTATTAGTTGTGCATGTTCATTGCAGCCCACTTTGTTATTGTTCATTGACTTGAAGGGGCTGATGTCCTATTTGCAAAGTTTACAGTAGTAATAGTATGTAGACATTTCCATTTTATTTATTCTAATTTTATCTACTTTAAATATTTTTTGTTTTCTATCAAAATGTTCTTGTGTGATAACAATGTTCTTGTGTGAAAGTGTTTGTAGTAAAAGCTGTTTTGCACAGAAATTCATTGCAGCCGGCTTTGTTTTTGATGTTTATTTGAGTAGGTATTGTATGAATAACATAAGTCAACGTAGCTTTACACACACACACACACACTTTGTACTAAAGGTAAATCCAAAATAGTGATGTCACTGTCTAAGCAGAGGGATTTGTGCAACCCTATGGAATATAGTCCACACATGACAAACGAGGTAATAATCAATATTTCAGAATAATTCAAACTCAGATATTGGTGTGTGATATCTGAGTTTTAATTATTTGACTACAAATCTCACCTCATTTTTCCTCCCAGTAATTATTTCCAGGATAAACTGAGATGCCCCCAAGCTGGCTTCTTAAAACTGACTAAATATTTAAAAAGAGCCAAAAGAGCCGTTCTTTTGAACGGCTCTTTGAAAGGAACGGATCGCGAAGATCCGGATCCCCTCAAAGAGCCATCCCACTGTTCTTTTGCAATCCCTCCCACTATCAATTTTGATTGGCCAAATCCAGAACCTATTCTGCCTCTCCATTGGCTACTCTCCTGTCTGCGTCGTGACGTCTACCCAGGCGCTGCGTGACAGCTCCGTAGGAGGTTTTCACACAGGTTTAAACAGACTGTGTGAGTGTACAATGAGGAAAGTGGAGACACGATTGCAATGAAGTTGTTGAAGCTTATCTTATAGAGACATGAGATACGCGTTTTACGGCTTTGCTCTTGGGCTTTTGCTCGTGGGTTTGCGGGATTTATTCTTTGGTTTGGGGGAGATCCGATGCAGCATGACATACATGTTCGAGTACCCAGAATACAGAGTGAGTATCACTGCAAACACAGTCTGTATCACCGTTTGTTTCTTCACACGTTTGGTTTGCAATTAGTAAAATGCACAATTTATTGTAATTAGAGCAACATCACTAGCTCAGAATTCAGTTACACATCATTCTGCATGTTGTTTTGGCAACAACAAACAAAACTTATCAGCAACATCAGTCATTATATAATATTTCGATGATCAAATCCCCTCGCTTCACTAACTCAGGGGTCAAACACATAATATATATATATATATATATATATATATATATATATATATATATATATATATATATATATATATATATAGGGTATATAGCCCTTGTATATGTTAGTAAGAGATTAATGGTACTGGAATTTCCACCTCAAAATATGCATATATTTCTTTCTAAAATATTTCACAAATATCCTAAAGCAAGTTGTCATTTTGATGATGATGTTAAAAATAGGGTTATTTAAAAACCAATTCATGAACGGTTGAAGAAAATAAGTAATACCCTGTTTTTATACAGTCTATGGTAAAACCATGTAGCATAACCTTTAAGAGCGTCTCAAAATAAAGCTCCAACGTTATCTGCCATGCATTTAAACCTGAATGACCTGATCAGGCATTTAAAGTTTTGCTTATTTCAAGAATCCTGTTTCACTACTTGATTAGCATTTCGTCCTGTATTTTCCTCTATGCCTGGATGTTTAGTCTTGTATGTTTGTGTGCTTGCACAGCGCGTGCAGCTCCCGAGTCGTGTCGCGCGCCTGTACCCATCATACGGGCTGTATCTGTATGGAGAGGGCGCATATGCTCAGGAGAGCAGGGGACTCAAGCTCACAGGAGCACCTGTGCTCTTCTTGCCTGGAAACGCGGGCAGTTACAAGCAAGGTGAGAGGGAACTGTTTTTTTTTTTTTCTTCAGTGTTTCAGGCAGCATATCTTATGCATAACTACATTTGTCATTTGAGTAGCTTGGTTTTTGTTTATTTTCCCTTCAAGGTGGTTTAAGACTGTTAGGTGATTTGTTTGCTCAATCAATCTTGATCCGCCTACTGAGTTTCTTCCAGTACTTATGAAATATTCTGGTTGTTCATTACAAATGGAGTAAGACAGAGGTGAGCGCTCACACAGAGATGTTGTTCTACAATCTCTCTCTCTCTCTCTCTCTCTCTCTCTCTCTCTCTCTCTCTCTCTCTCTCTCTCTCTCTCTCTCGCAGCTCGTTCTCTGGGTTCAGTGGCATTGAGGAAGGCTGAGAATCTGGACAGACGAATCCATATGAACTTGTTCACCATTGACTTCAATGAGGAGTTGGTGGCCTTGTATGGGGGCAGTTTGCGCAGACGGACTCAATTTCTACATGAAAGCATCAAAGCAATCTTGCGGCTTTACAAGGTCAGAGTTCAAGGGGATCCTTTTTCCCTTTTTCATCATTTCTTCCCTTTCCATCCTTTTCTGTTGCTTCGTTTGAATTACAGATCACAAATTACAGTTATCTAGACTGTTTTTCATAACGTACACGCATGGTTCATGAAACTCTTATTTTTAGCTTCAGGCTAAAAATTTGAGGATATTAAACGTTTTAGTCTTTGAGCCAGTTTTAAAAAGCAAATTGTTCTTATATTTCCTGCTTCTCGTAGCAACAAGGGACATTTCTGCGTGTGTTGTATAGTAGTGTTTGATTTTCAGTCGTTTATGATGTATGATGCTAGTGTTTTTTTTTTTTAAACCATTCACAAAGTTCAGTACGTGTATAAAACCTTTCAGATTGTAAAAGTCATGTAGCGTATTCCAGCTTTTATAGTGACTTAATAATTGAACATAGTTGCTATTAGTAGATCATCTACTGTACATCCAAACCATTGATCTTTTTACTACATTGCCATGACTGCAGGCCCGTCCAGACCCTCCCACAGGTGTGGTATTGGTGGGTCACTCCATGGGTGGAGTGGTGGAAAGAGCTTTGTTCGCCCTGGCACGTTTCAACCCACACCTGGTCAGCCTCATCATCACCCAGGCCTCCCCCCGTCAGGCACCTGTCCTGTCTCTGGACCCTTATATATTGGGTAGGAAGAAAACCTACAGACATACATAAATATGTACACATGATTTGTTTGAGAGTTTTGAAGGTACACTACAGTTCAAAGGATTATTTCTGTTGTTGTTTATTTTGAAAGAGACTAGTTTTATTTTTATTCAGCAAGGACACGTTAAATTGATTAAATGTAACCGTAAAGACAAATGTAATGTTACAAAAAAATTCCATTTCAAATAATTTCTGAACTTTACATTCTCAAAGAATCCAAAAAGTGTTTATTACAGTTTCTATAAAAATAAGTAGCACAGCTATTTTTAACACTGTTAATAAGAAATCAACATATTACAATGATTTTTGAAGAATCATGTGACACTGAAGATGAGATTAGTGGCTGCTGAAAATGTAGCTTTAAACTGGAAAACATTTATGGTGAATTGTAATAATTTCACAGTATTACTTTTTTTTTTTTTTTACTGTATTTTTACTCTCATGCATACATGCAGCTATGGTAAGCATAAGAGACTTCTTTCAAAAACATAAATTCTGCTGCTATACTTTTTTTTAACTATAGTTTATTCAGAAGGTATAAACTTGTGTAATTCAATATTATACTTTCTCAGACAAAAAGTTTGATTGCTAACATAGTTTTTTGGTGTGCTAACATCTTAATTGTGTGTCTATGGTAGAGTTTTACTCTAGAGTCCGACATCGCGGGGCCACAAGTGCCGAAGACCTTCGGAATGTTCTCTCTGTGGGTGGTGGTCATCTTGACTTCC
This sequence comes from Carassius carassius, assembly GCF_963082965.1. NCBI lineage: Eukaryota > Metazoa > Chordata > Actinopteri > Cypriniformes > Cyprinidae > Carassius > Carassius carassius. The sequence continues at coordinate 17,122,873 of NC_081765.1, forward strand.
AGGTGCGCTCTGGTTTGACAGCGCTGTCCTGCCCCAACGATGACCTCAATAAGATGTCAGTAGTGGTAGGTCTACTAGCTATTAAAGTTACAGGTTAAAATATTTAATATTTAAGAGAATTTTTGTTTTTAATGTCCTTACATTGTTACATCAGTGTTTTCTGATTTGGTTTAAGGCAACTGCAGTTCCCCGAAGCTGGCTTTCCACAGATCATATTTCCATTGTTTGGTATGTTTTTGCATCCTTACATTGTTTCAACATAATGGAAACAGAAGTTAAACTGATAGCTAGTTATTTTGCTTTTAAGCTGCTTAACTTCATAATGGCTAATTAATTTAGTCCTTTATAATATGAAATCCTTTATACTTGAAGGTGCAAGGAGCTGGTTTTGGCCACAGTCCGGGTGTTGTTCGACCTAATTGAACCTGAAACCGGGCAGGTGAGGCATGTCCTAATCAGTGTTGGGGAGTAACTAGTTACATGTAACGGCGTTACGTAATTTAATTACAAAATAAATGTAACAGTAATCAGTTACAGTTACTAAGAAAAAATGAGTAATTAAATTACAGTTACTTATGAAAATTGTAACGATTACAAAGAGGATTACATTTGAATATTTACACACATCCACATACAGCTTATTTCTTTCCCAAATTGCACTAAGACATATGGCCCATAATCTCCGAGACGCGGAAAACACATTCGTAGAATCAAGTCATAAAAATGGAATTCAGCCTATAACGCGGGCGCAATATGCCACATTTTGGACGAATAAATCAAAATTAGGTCAGTACACTTGAATCAAAACCCGATATGGACTGATGTCTGTGAATATTAAGCCGCAAAAAGACTGAATATGAATCCTGCACGTTCTGCGTGTCTGTGGAAATCAGGCGCTGACTGGACATCGGGAGAACCGGGACTATTCCCGGTGGCCTGGCAGACGATTTGGCCTTCTACTTTAATATTGTTATTGTATAATTGCAGGCCGAATATACTAAAGCGATTATTTCCGAATCCGCCATTGGATAATTAAATTTCTAATAAATCATGAATCGGTTAGTCGTGACTGGCAATGGTTGGGCTCGCGCGCTCTCCGCGCCTCCGCCGAACGGTTTGGATCAGACTCCGAGTAATCAATGCGAGAGAGAGAGACCGGAGTGAACTGTGTAAGCGCACAGCTGGAGCAGAGAAGCGACACTTCTGTTCAGGGTTTTAAGTGCAGGACAGTTTCATCTGTAAATATGCTAATGTAGTTTTGTCTTTGTTTACTTAGTCAAGCAGCAGCAGCACACTGCTCGCAATCACTCAAAATACTGTATAAACGACGTCATTATTATCTTTTGTAATGTTACAGTAGTAAGTTAGCAGACAAATCATCATATTTTATCATAGGTTTAGGGGGAGCTAGTGGATACAAAAACACAACCCTTAGGAAAATTAATATAGCCTATGTGGTATGGCACTAACCGTGGTTTAATTATGGAATTTGTAGTAAAAAATAAATACAAGTGGTAATTCATTTGCCAAAAAAACAAAATTGCACTTACAAAACATGGTAAAAGTCAAATAAAAATCTTCAGTATTAAAGTCATGAGAGAGATGGATGGATAATGGAAGTGAAGGTGCAGTTCAGGAGAGAACTCTTAATTACGTTGCAAGTCCGCCAACCTAAGGATTCAAATCTTTTTGATGGCAGGTCCAAAAAAAAAAAATAGGGTTGTCCATGTTTCAGAATGGGTTGTGGGTGTATGAGTGTGAGATTTCCCAGCCTATTTTTTTCCCCAGTCCGCCCCTCATGGAAATTAATGTCTAGAACAGTCACTTCATGAGCATTTTTTACTTATTTTGAGAAACTATCATCATATCATATACAAAGAGACAGCAGTGTTTCAAAAAGACACCAATGTTTCAGGAGTTTAGTACACAAAATAGGACACATGCTTATTAGATAACCGTATTTGAGTTGATGTATATGCTTTTATTTTTTTATTAACTATTTTTCCCCAAACCATTGTTAGATGCAGTTAGATGCCTGTAGTTATGCAAAGATTTGTTTTAAAAACAGTATCTATAAACTATTTCTTTTGATTTTAAATCTGCTTTGAACTTCAGATCAATCTCTAAGTAAAAGGCAGTACTAACGTCTGATTGTGTGGTGGATGTGTTCAAATGTGATCATCTTAATTTAAGTGATGAAGGATGGTGAAAGTCTGACAGTATTGAGCACTACTGTAAGGTTAAACCTGCATGGTGTAAAATGGTTGAAGATGATTAACAGTTGCAAATTAACATTCATTAGAAATTTATAAAAGTAATCAAAATGTACTCAAAAGTAATTAGTTACATTGCTTTATTAAAGTAATTAAAAAAGTTACACTACTATTACATTTTAAATAGGGTAACTTGTAATCTGTAACCTATTACATTTCCAAAGTAACCTTCCCAACACTGGTCCTAATACAGTGTGAGTGTGTGTTTAAGGTGTTTTCATTGACTCCTGTTTCTCTTTAGTTCACAGAGAGTCCTCAGAAGCGGATGTCAGTGCTGAACTATCACTTCTTTAGACATCCAGTGCTGAAACCTGGAGGAGCACAGGATGACCGTGTCACTTTCCCAGGTCTGAGTTTGTGGGCACATGTACATTTTATAGGCTTATCAGTTTTCATCACAGCTGCACAAGAAGATAATGCCTGGTTCTCCTTTTCAATCTATTTTTATCCGAATCTCTTCATCCATCCCTCTAGCTCCTCCTGAGGCGTGGAAGGAGGTCAACACGCTCCGTCTCTTCTACAGTGCCCCCAAGGTGACAATGTTTCATCATCACCTCAGGAAAAATTATGCCTGCAGCATCTCTCTGAATGTTGCACTAATGTAAACCATCTTCCAACTCTTGACAGGAAGCTCAGGTCAAGTACTTCCTGTTTGCTCTCTCCAGTCGAAGGAAAGCTTACAGTCATTTCCACTGCCGCAGTAATAATATGGTGAGAGAGAGACCAACAGCACCAAACCCAGAAACCTTTTTTTCCTTTGAATGTAACATTTTGATGTGAATGTCACAAAATATTTGGTGAATGTCTGTACGTTTAAAAGCATTCCTTTTAAATTTCTTGGTGTCCCATTTGTGAAGAAAATTTGGATAATTATTGTACATTCAAATGTAATTTAAAGGGATTGTTCACCCAAAAATTAAAATTTCTCTGTCATATACTCACCCTTAAGCCATGCTAGGTGTATATGACTTTCTTCTTTCAGATGAATACAATCGGAGTTATATTAAAAATGTCCTGGCTCTTCCAAGGTTTATAACGGTAGTGAATGGGTTTTGAATTCCAATAAAGTGCATTAATCCAACCATAATAAAAAGTGCTTTTTATTTCTTTAAAGAGTACTTTTTTAATGATGGATGCAATTTATTGGACTTCAAAACCCATTCACTGCCATTTTAAAACTTGGAAGAGCCAGGACATTTTTTTTATTATTACTCTGATTGTATTCGTCTGAAAGAAAAAAGGTCATAAACACAGGAGTAAATCAAGCGGTAATTTTCGGTAACTATCACCTAAAATGTACAAATTCTTATGTTTTAACTTTTGTCAAATAATATGAAACAAAATGTTAATTTTTCTGCCCACACTTGTAAAAAAAAACATATTTAAATATATGTATATATACGTGTATTTATATATATATATATATATATATATATATATATATATATATATATATATATATATATATATATATATAAATACACGTATATATACAATATATGCACTATATTTGGTGAACGTACAGACATTCACCAAATATTTTGTGACATTCACATTAAGAAATTCCTACTGAGGTCTCTTAATATCTACTAGAATATCTCTTTCTAATTTGAATGCACAGTTTTCTTTATAGTGATTTTAATCTCTTGTGATTTATTTGTCTTTGTCCAGGTACTTAGATTACAGATGACTGAGAGATCACTGAGCCACATGCTGAACCTGGTATAAATGTCTTATTTTACATAATTAAGACATTTGAGTTTCTAGCTGGCTCACAAAACTTTAAAAAAATGTTTTGTTTCCATTAAACCAGGCACCCCCGAAAGTTTCACAAAACTCTGAAAATGGTTTTGGTGCCAGTGATGGTCAAAGTAAGGTTAAAGAGTGTAACAGCAGCCATTTACTGTCAGAATCAGTGCTACAAGATGTCAGAGATGATCTGCAGCTCCACTTTAGTCTGGCCACACTGCTTACTTTTACCATGATGCTCAGTGTCCCTTCCCTTATCCACTGGATGCATAATCTCAGGTAATAGTCATTTAAGATATAAGTTCATTTGATTTTTTTTTTTTAGTTACTAAACTACCGCAAATACTACAAGAGAAAAACTCTGAGAAGAGAAAGCACTGTACAGCTTCTAAAAGAGTGATTTTAATTTGCATACGTTTGTGTCTTGTTCAGATATTGGATTCATCTGGATCCGGACCCCTGCTGGCCTCACATTGTACCTCTTCTCATCAGCTCTGTGCTGCTCATCAGCTGTAACACACATCATCTTCTACGCAGGTTTGTGTGCATTTCTTACAAAATTAGTCATGTTCATCATTAAAGGTCCCGTTTTTCATGCTTTTTTGAAGCTTTGATTGTATTTACAGTGTGCAATATAACATGTTCATGTTTCGCGTGTAAAAATACACAGTATTTTTCACACAATTCACTTATCTGTATGCCTCTGTTTTCACTGTCATAAAAATGGGCTGATGACTTCCTTGTACTATGAAGTCCCTCCTTCAGAAATACGTAATAAATTCTGATTGGGCCAGCGGTTCCTGTGTTGTGATTCGACAGCAGCTTAGCGCACGCTGCCCTCCTGGAAACGTGATTGGGCTAGTTTTGAGAAGCAAGTGGGCAGGAGCATGTGCTGGAGATGTACTTATAATCACAGGAGCGTTTTTACTGACAAGATGCGCATGAAAATCGCATTAGATTTTTTGCACAACCCTACCATCTAGTCAACAAAGCTAAACAGTGTTGCCCTTTGTGTAATAAGTTACAGAAACTGTTAAACACACCAACTTCAATAATAAAATACACTTACCGGTTCTGGTCCATAAACAACGCCTTCTCCAGACAAAAAGGGAACTGCTCAATCTTTCAAGAATAATCTTTGTGCGAATCCGGCATTAAACTGATTGAGACTGAGGAAGCTGAGCGCAACAAGACCACGTCCCCTTTTTGTGAATTCATGTGGGTGGAGGTTAGTCAAAAAACCGTTCTAGTGACGTCATTACTGCAGGAACTAGAGGGATGTAGTCCAAACTGGTCGTTTCTTTTGTAGGCGAATTCTGTTAAATAAAATATCTCGCTTGGCATTGAACTTTGAGCTTTAGAATTTTACAGATATTATTTATACTCTAACAACAACATTACACACGAAATAAAGTTTAAAACATAGGATCACGAAGAACGGGACCTTTAAAAGCTTAATATGGCAATATCAAAGAGCTTTAAAATTATCTCATTGTTTTTGATGTTGCTTAATTTTAATTTGAAATCATCACAAATATATAGTGAATATTATATATAAATATATAAAAACTTTAGTTGAAAGTTTAGGGTGGGTAAAAAAAAAAATTCTTACGTCTTATGCATTTATTTAATCAAAAATACAGGACAAACAGTAATATTGTGAAATGGTATTACAATTTAAAATAATTGTTTTCTATTAAAAATATAATTTATTGCTGTGATGCTGTATTTTCAGCAGACGTCACTTCAGTGTCACATGATCCTTCAAAAATCATACTAATATGCTGATTTGCTGCTCAAAAAACAAACAAAAAAAACCTTTATTTTATCAATGCTTTTTTAACAGCTTTTGCTGCTTAATATTTTAGTTTAAACCTAGATTCTAAAGATTCTTTGATGAGTAGAAAATGTATATATAAAATGTATTTTGTAACATTTATAATGCCTTAACTGTATATTTTGATTAATTGAATGCATCCTTGCTAAATAAATGTATTTTCTTTCTTTCTAAGAAAATAAATCTTACTGACCCCAAACTTTTGAGCACTATTGATGCCAACAGGAAGTCTATTGTAACAAGGAATAACTATTGTGTGTGTCTGTATTTATATTTGTATTGCAGCAAACTGATGCTGAATCTGACGCTTCATCTACTGTTGCCGCTGTGTGTGGGCATGCTGGCTTTTTGTCCGCTGCACATTTATAGAGTCACTTATTTCCTGTCTACAGCTCTGACCCTTTTGGTCTGTTCTTGCTACTTTTGACTTCCCTTCAAACTTGAAATGTGAGTCTGCACCGAGATTAGAAAAATACCTGGGCCCTGTATAAACTCAGACAAGATTAGACCAAAACAGCCTTACTGTGTGTGTGTTCAGTGGGGATACATGGACTAGTGACATCAGTGGACCAGCACATCTGGAGTCATGGAACTTGTTGTTTGTCGTCATTTGTAGCTTCTGTACAGGGTAATATACTTGTTGATGGTGATATGTCTGTATTCATGAGCAATGCCTCTTGTTCATGAGGCTAGTTTCCCAGACACATATTAAGCCTTGGCCAGAACTAAACTAAAGTCTAAAACTGTATTTAATCAGTGTCTGAGAAACTAGCCTGTACTGGTGTGTGTGTTGGGGGTGTGAATATGTAGATTTAGTACTAATTATAAAGGTCAACATGAAGTCATAATTGATAAGGATACACAAAATATCAATGACAATTTGGTTTTCAGTGAATATTAGATTTTTATAATTTTTTAAATATAAATTTATTAAATTATTATGTTATTTTTTTCAGTATCCGGTATTTATCTGGTAGTTGTTTTTCATTTTAAGTGATTTATTTTTACTTTATTGATGCAAAATGGTATATAACATTATTATCTTTTTTCCGTATCAGCTAGAATTTTAGAAATGGTGCCCTATCAATTGACCCTGTTTACTTCCTGATATTGTGTGACTCATCAGTGCATGTTGTTCCAAAGATTTATTTTCATAAATATTGAGAATTGGAGCAGAGGACACCATGTGCGCCAATCTAAATAAATATCAATTCATTTATTTTATTTTACTTGTTGATTCTGATTGTGGTGTGGATAGTGACTGAAAAGTTCATATTATCATAGTAAATGTATTCTAAAACCATTGGGAGCTGTTCTGTTCGCTTAAACTAATTATATCACTTAATTTGCCTCAGTTCTGAATGACAGTATCAATAATTTGTAATCTCATTACAGTAGATTTTTAGTTCAAGAAGAAAAGCTGCAGAAAAATTCATTCATTAATGTCACATTATGGAAGTAAGATGAGTTATGAATGCATTTTCATGTTGACTTTTAAGTGACTGGATCTCTTTGCCTATTCTGTCTTCAGTCTGTCAGCCTTAAGCCATTTAGCTCTGAATTCACATGTAATGCCTGTAGGTGCTGAAGTACCTCTGTGTTTGACTGATCACTTGTTCTTAACACTCTTTTGCATTAGACGAAGCTGTAAGGCAAGTCTGAGTGTAACATTCCATCGGGATGTGTTCTCTTGAGTTTTGTGAGATGCAATATGATTTTTATATAAATGTGCACAATTTGTGGTGTTAAAAAAGACATCACAGCTACATTTATGGTTAAAGTGCAGTCTTATAACCTGAGACTAATGATTAGAAACACTGCCACAGTCACAGTAGCCAGGAGTTTGTTGCTGTCTGCACAGCTTTTTTTTGATGAATGCTGTTGATGTGTGATCTGTGTTCCTCACACGTTACTCAGCAGCATCCTTCTGATCCGTCATCATTTGGTCAGCTCATGACGGCAGATAGTCTGATTCAGGATCACTTACCTGAGAGCTGAAATTATACTTTGTCATCCAAAATCAAATGAGAGAAGGGTGCCTTTCTTGTAATAAGCCCCTGCTTCTCTAATACCCTGTAGCAATTTAACCTTGTTAATGTCTGTCAGTCCATCCAAGTAGTCTGATATTTAACCAGATGTCCCCCTCTCACAGGATGTACCTGACCAGAAACACATATTGTTTGTTTTGTGTCTTCTGCACTGTGACTGTACCTGAATGTGTGTATGTAAGTTATTTTGCATTGAGCTTTGATGTTCGCTGTTTTTTTTATGCTTTGTTGCAATCTTTGCCTCGTTTCATGCTAAAATTGAGCTGTTTTTGTGGTGAACGTGTGAAAGGCTGCCTTTTTTCTATAAATATGATTGTTTTCTTTGGTTTTCTTTGGATTGTTTTCACTGTGATGTGCCACAATATTTGGAGGCCAGGATCTGATTATATGTCTCGAAACAGACCTGCTGATTCAGGAATAGATCTGTGCTGATCATATGACATTGAAGCCAAACGGATCCAACAGCAACACTTTAACACTGCAGCAATGTTTGTTTGTATTGATGCTAGTGAGGTTTCTGCTGTGATAAATGTAATGAGGAATTTGCTCATTTTGTTTCTTAGAGACTTTTGTGATGTGGTTAATAGCTCTACAGTAGACCCTCGAGGGATGTGGTTTTATCAATACACTACCATTCAAACGTTTGGGGTCAGTAAGATAGAATTATTTTAATTTTTTTAAGAAATTAACACTAAAATGTTCAGCAAGGGTGCATTACATAAAAATTATTCGGTTTTAAATAAATGCTATTGTTTTGAACTTTATATTCATTAATAAATCCTGAAAAATGACTGTTTTCACACACAAATGTTTCTTCAGCACCAAATCACACATAAGCGTGGTCTCTGAAGGATCATGTAACAATGAAGAAAGAAGGAAAGACTGCTGAATATTCAGCCTTGCATTTCTGAATTGTTTTTATGCAAATTAATGCATTTTAAAAATACCTTACAATAATTGTTTTATATTAAATTGTAATTATATTACACAAAATTGTTTTAGATCAAATAAATGCAGCCTTGGTGAGCATAAGAGACTTGCTGACCCTACATTTATGAACAGTATTGTATGTCATAACAGGTGATTGAATCACTTAAAAAAAAATTAATTATAATTATATTAATTATATTATAATTGAATTTATAAATTGTTAACATCCATTTTTTTAAAATGTAATTGATAATAAAAATCTAATTATAAAGAAATTTTTTTTTTTTTAGAAATTCTGAAGTATTTGTTATGCATATATCTGTTAAATATTTTGATGTGTCAACAGGTTTAGAATATGAATGGACCTTTAGTTAAAAATGTGATTTAAGTGAACATAAGCCTTCAAACCGGCACATTCCACAGTCATGTTCTGTGTGGCAAACACAAATTCAGTATTTCTGTCGGTTGTAAGTGAGGTTTCAGACTGGGCTTCAAGTTAAGCTGTGACTTTCAACCTTTTTATAGAATGTAGCTCACTGCCTCATGAACCTAAATGCTGTTGTGGTTTAATGTAATTGCAGTGATTCACTCATTAGTGACTCGTCCGTTATATCTAATGAAGAGTCATAAATCTATATCGTAAGGAGTTGATATGACTTGTCTCATTTGAAAGCTGAGTTCATTTTTCAAATGAAAACATTAATCAGCTTAGTAAATTTTTACTAAGTGATATAGTTCAAGTTGATACAAGTGTGATTTATAGTGCTGTTTTGCTGGGTTTGTGGTGCTTTTGTAATGGAACATATTTCACTCATGTGCAGTGACTATGAAACTGTAAAAGTGTAAATGAACATTTATTTCAATGCTTTCTTTTAAATACCAAAATGTGATGAAGCACTGTCTATTAGCACATGTATGCTAACATATTAGTACTTCTATTGGCACTCGGACTGATTTATCATCATTGGCTTGCACCTGTTTGGCCAAACAGCAGCATCACTGTGTTTGGTTGTGATCATAGTTTTCTTAATACAGTGATTAGGGCAGTTCATGCTTATTCTTGGAGCATCTTTTGTGGTTATTTAATATACAGACGTGTTAGAAAGTGTCAGAGATGTTGTGCACCTGCTTTGTAATTAAATTGTTACAGTGCAGGATAACAATGTAATTACTTTGATCCATTTGTTATTTCCACATGTACATTCTCAGGTTAAATAACAGATTGTGGAGTGAAGTGGCTTTTAGTGTTTATATATTTACATGTTATTTTACCCCAAAAAATATGTGCAATTTTTTGAGCACTACTGCAGTTCCAATAAAATTGTTTAATCAGAGTTGGTTTCTGTTTGTGTGTATGTTGTCAGTTAGGTTATTTTTATTTTGTTTATTTTTATTCTGTAGATCAAAGAAGAAAAGCTTTAGCTACAAAATAAAACTTGTGTTAGACGGGATAAAGGGAAAAGTTGCCTAGTGTATGAGTTATATGGCACTGTTTGTTTTTGTTTATTTGCTTTATTTTAAAGTATAAATAAGTTACATTATTGTGTAAATTGCTTACATAGTGTAAATCACCCCCCCCCCCCCCCCAATGTATTTCTTGTCACTTTATCGTCTTTTTTTTTAAGCTAGACTGCTTCAGATTAGGCTGTTTTTATTTCTCTTTTTTTGTCTTTTTGTATTATTTATGTTTTATAATATGTTGACATTATATTGTTTTAAAAATGATCATATTTGTGTGCACGTCCCTTTAAAAAAGAGGACAGTGTATGTTAGTAATGCCTAATGTATGGCACTTTAATTCCTGCTAATTAGTCACATTTGATAATATGATCTTTTTTTCTCATCTTAACAGATGGCTGTCTGTCATGCTGAGATTTGGCCACTGCAGTTGCCAAAACACCCTTTGACTGATGTTGAAGTTCTATCATCTCCGCTGAAAGACAGATAGCTATATAATTAAAACACGGTGTCCTCTAATATTCAACATGCTGTTAAAATAGCTTCACAGTATGGTCCTCCTCTCCATTCATGAATTCATAAATCATTTTGTTTATACAGCTCATTCATGTCAGCAGTATTTATTACTAGCCAGCCCAGAAGAAGTTTTTTTCAAAAAGTGGACATTTTTGCATCCCCCCCTTTGTATTTAATTATGAGATTCAAATATTTCATTCTGGTGACTTTTTATGCACTATTTTGTGCTGGATATCTTGTCTGTTGGTCTCTTAACAAGAATAATTTTTGATGCAGTGAAAATATTTGCTACAATGTTTCCAAACACACACACACACACACACAATTCACAAGACAAAAACAGAATGCATTTAAGGAACTTGAATATTATTAAAATACAAGTTCAACTCCTCTCATCATCATCTTCATCATTCCCTGTCCTCTCTCTGTCAGGGTCTTTTTGCTTGTTGATGTATTTGTCTTGACACCTATGGAATGTGAACACTGGTCAGTGCCTGTTTTCTATTAAATCAGCTCACAGTCTCCCCTAAAAAGGCCTACTAAACAAAGTAACAAATTATACAACAAACACTTCTAATGTTAATTATTCTTAAACCGTATTATTATGAGGTCTGTATTGCTCAGACCATACAAATGTAATGTGGAGGTCTAACCACAGAGGTGTGTGTTATCTCTCTCACACTGTCTCCAGCTCCGGAGCGCCTTATAACCGCTTTATAAGCACCGCTGCTCGCGCTGCGGGGAGCGACACGGAGACGGACCGATCCGACCCGATCCGATCCGGGGGCTCGTGTCCACAGGGAGACCGAACGCCGTTTTCCGGAATATTTACACCAGTCGTCGAGATCAAGTTTTCAGTAGCGTGAGATCAGATAGGTCGCGCTGTTATCCAGGATGTTATAGCTCATCATTCAACCTGTGCAGAAGGGAACTATCCCCTCAGTCGTGATTTCTGCTTCGGGTAAGCGACTAAATTCTCTCTTCAGTGGATGAAGAAGCCCTGAACATAACGATGGCTCGCTGCCTAAGCGAATCTGAGGAGATAACGATATAACAGCATCATTAACGCACGCTGTTCGCCTCTGCGCCGCGGATTTCGTTGGCGTTTCCATAGACGGACACATCACGTTAATGCGCAGGTACGCGGTTACACAACCTACTGTGTTTTGATGCGTGCTGTATACGTTAAAAGAGATGTGTCTTGTGATTCAGCAGTTTTAATGCCTGACTACACCTCATGGTTGACTTCCATTTGAATATCTCTCATTTTAGCGCGGAAATATTTTTCTAGATGTAAATGTGCATTAGCGGGTCTGACTCAGAGGTTCAGAAATGCAAAGGCTATGATGGGTTATGTTAAAGCAGCGTGCTGATTCTCTGCACATCGTGATGTGTGGACACATGACGGAGGGAATTCCCTGCGTTATCTGATAGCGCTGCACGCGAGCCGCCACGGCTCTGTGGAACTTGTGCGCGCGCTTCACCTGCAGATAAACAAATTTAATGTGATGAGTCTGCTGGATCGCACCTAGGGGCTCGAGAGAAGCTCGAACTCTGCACGCTTCTGCTGAGTAATACAAATATATTACATTTATTTGTATTTATTTATTTGAGTGTTTTTCGACAGCATAGACCACGTTTAAATAAAAGCATCAGTAAATAAATATTATTGTAATTATATAATATTTATTTTAATTATATTATAAATAAAAAAGGCTGGTAAAATGAAATTGGATGGTAGATGAAGTTGACTGAATTCCTCCTTCCTTTAGCGTGGCGAGTTCATTTTACATAAGGGCAAATTATATATAAGCTACGCTTAAGTTAGATTTTTAGCAACGATAAAAGTTATATTACTAGTTAGCTGGTTTGTCTTTATGCCAAACAAATCCTGACAAACATAGGTCGCGTTCGCGTGATGAGGTAACCATAGCAACAGTAAGCTGATCTCGATTGTTCTTTTGCAAAATATATATATTTTTTATTATTATGAACTTGCCCTTGCCACAAGATTTCTATATATTAGAAAGAATATTCTGTTTAAAAAGTATCCTAAAATAATTGGCATACAGCTTTCTGTGTAGCTACATGTGCAAGATTAAATATCAATACAAATGCCTATAAAAATCCCTTTAAAAAATCAGTTCCCTGAAAGTCACTGCATCATTTTCACGCTGATTTTGATATCCTTAGTACTTAGTACCTAGTACTGATGCTGCAGTACTCCCCCAGTCATTCTGTATTCATAATGCTGCATCACATTTCCATTTAGCAGATTGAAGGGTGAGATGTGAGGGAAAGCAGGAGAAGGTATTGTCTGATTATATCCATTATTTGTGTCATATGAGAAAGACCCCATATCATTCGTAGTTTCTAGAATTATTCCCTGCAACAGTTTGTGAGAAACCAGTTTAACAAAACCCTTAATGATTATATGCTTACAATATTTGTAAAAATTAGTTTGGAGGTGGATTCTGGTCCTTGAAAGAAAGTGTTTATCACTCATTCAAAAGTAAATTGGTCCATCAGTGGTGAGCCAACAGTTGCAGACCTCAATTTGTTAATGGATGACACCTTAAAAGCTGTCAAGATGTGACAAAGTTCAGAAAACTGGGCATTATAGTGTTCCAGTGCATGACTGCAGTAAACCTGCACAGAGTGGTTCACCTATGCATAAACACTGTATTTATGCATAGGTGAACAGACCTCATTTACTATTTAATGGGCTGTAATATCAGGTGTCATCCGCATGCAAACCCTGCAGAAACTCTCTGTGCTGACATCACCTCCTGTAACTCTCATACACACGCACGCTCACTCATGCATTTTTTTCGGACATGCAATACACTGCCATTCTGCAGTGTTAGACTTCTAATTAAAACTGTTGCAAACAGCAAGTGTGCATACTGCAAGCACAATTTACATTTTAATAAAGGATAGAAAATAAAAAAAACAGAGTTGATTATTAAAGGCTACATGGTATAGACAATGCAAAACAAAGTAACAAAATAATCAATTATTGCTTACCTCAAGTATTTTCATGCTAAACTTCTTTAATTTATTTGTATGGCTGCTTGTTTAGGAATTATTGGGTGCATTTTAACCACGGTTTAGTAAGACAGAAACAGGCTTTTAGAAAGTTTTCCCCCATGGCTGGCACATAAATCTTCTATGATGATCAAATGACTCTCATGAGCTGATTCTTTTCAGGGAATCAAAAACATTTACAGCACAACTAGTATAGTTCATGAGTTCAATTCATGAACAAATGACTCCTAACTGAATCCTTTCACAAATAGTTCAAAAGACTTTAGAACTACTAAAGTTATTAGTAAAGAATACTAATGTTACCTTTAAATAGTATTTTTCTAGGCACACAGTGTTTTACATTGTGAGGTGGGATCTCCTCATCTACCACCAGTGTGTGTTCACCTGGATGATGTGACGGCAGCCATAGTGCTCCAGAATGCCCACCACACTCCAGCTTATTGATGGAGAGGAGACAGAGTGATGAAGTGATGATTAGGAGGCCATGATGCTCAGAGGCAAATGGGCAGATGCCGAGGTCTCACCTCTACTCTTTTCGAAAGATACCCTGCTTTTAATGACCACAGAGAGTCAGGACCTCTGTTTAAAGTCTTATCTGAATGACAATGTTTTTTGACAGTATAGCTTTCCTGTCACTATACTGGGGCCCTAGGACCCACACAGACCACAGGGTGAGCACCCCCTAAATAAATAATAAATTAAAGTTATATAAAAAAAATGAACTGCATAACAAATTATTACAACTTAAACTACTTTTTTTGAAAAATAAAAGCTAAATCAAAATAATAAATAAAACTATAATAGTATATAAACGGTTCTAAAATAACTTGGGAATTAACAATCTGCGATATATGTTAGGGAAAACCATATGCTTTGCTGAACTGCAAGTTATTGCTTTCAGTGGTGTACATCTTGAAATGAATCGAGATACGTGTACTCTAGGCTCATGAAATTGATCAGTGTCATATAATAACTGTTCACATGAAACTGTATTGTAGTATTTTATCTTTACTGACCTTTCTCTTTCTTTGTTCCTCTTTCTCTTTGTCACTTTCCTTACCATTTTCCATTTCCTTTTCAAACTTCTTACTCTTTTTCATTAGATTCCAAAGTCCCTTATTGCAGAGATATCTGAGTTAAAGTTATATTCATTTTCGACGTGTATTCATAGACAGAGTGTGATATTCTCTTAGGAGCTGAGAAGGACTGTTTGCTAGTTGGAACCCTCTGACCAGTCAATGGAAAGAACTGAGCTCTTTTGGAGTCATTAAAGATTAATTAAATACCTTATTCTCAAATCGTTAAGGTCAATTGCCATTATCATAGCCAAGTGCTCTAACAGACATCAAGCCTATCTGGTCCATCACCTATATGTCCAGACAATTATAGTTCAGCCCAGGTCTGATCCAGGGTTCAGGTCAGGGTTCATTTATCATTCCCGCTTTTTCCTCAGACTCACCCAGTCTATAGACGTGATTCCACGCAGTTGCCACCATTCGCCCTTCTCTGACCACAGCAGTTCTCCCATCCAGGCCCCGCTCCAACCCGGCGTCAGGCATGGCGCCTCAGGGGCGGGATCACCTGGCCTCACGGGAGACTGCAGGTCGTAGACGGAGCCCAAATGTGCGGTACACACTCAGCCCGGAGAATCTTCGCAGCTTAGCTGAGCGTGGTGGAGCCCAGCAGGCTGGAGTAGGACTCCTCAGAGCCAACAGCGATACAGACTTGGTCAGTTCTCAAGGGCGATCCTCACTCACAGCTTCTACTTTAGAGTTCACTCTGGGCCGGGGCCAGAACTTGGTCATCTCATGGGATATTAAGGAAGAGGTGGATGCCACAGACTGGATTGGCATGTACCACATAGGTAAGAATTGTTGGTGTTGTGACTAGCATCTATCTTCCAATATATATGTGTGTGTGTGTGTGTGTGTGTGTGTGTGTGTGTGTGTGTGTGTGTGTGTGTGTGTGTGTATAAATGAGGAGTCATTGAAAGAATCAGAAGTCATTGAAACTTTAATTTAAACACCCTGGTAATCAAACACATTCACATTTATTAAAATAATAACATTTATCCAAGGCAACTTACAAATGAGCGATACAACAAATCAATTAATCTAAAGAGGCAATTACATAAGAAGTCGCATTATACAAAGTTTAAAAATTGCTCAGAAATGTACAGCTACAACAGTAAGCAGTAATATTGTACAAGTAGAATATAAATTATAGGCAGCAGGACTCTACCAGACATGCCATTAGATATGTTTACTAGATGATGACAGACATATCCATTCACCCTCTGTGCCCTTCAGTCCTCCTCCTTGAACACTAAGATCACAATCCTCAATGTCATGCAAAAATATGAGACTGGAGCAAAGTGATACATCTGGGCACAAAGCCACTAACTGTAGAATTGAAGGCCAGCAAAACTTTACCTGTACAAAGGTCTTGTTCCTAAGGGTCTCTAGGTTTCTAAAGCAAAGCAGACATTCCGTAATGGCAATGTAATCTGCCTCTCATTTGCCCCCAGTGCTGTGTAATGTAATTTACAGAGCTACTGTAGATTCTAGTGAAATTTGTCCTCATTATGAGGTGCTGTTTTGCTGATTGGGTTTATTCTACTTCCTGTACCATTGAACCACCTAAAATAAATAAGGAGATGGTATATATCCAGAATGGATTCAATGTCAACTGTTAGAAACATTTACGCACACACAAATGCAGCAAATGCATTTATTTTTTTCAGATGAGACCCTTCCATCAAATATGTGGGACTGCAAGAACCGTGGGGTTAATGGGACACAGTGTGGTCAGATTGTCTGGAGGCTGGAGGCAGGGCCGTACTTCCTTGAAGGTGAATGACACCACAGCCAACAACTGACTCCATTTTGATGTTATATAATATTTAATGGAATAGGAGGTTAGACACAAGTACTGATACCGATTTTTGAAATTGGATTAACTTGTTTTACATTCTTGTTGCATTCATCTTGAAATACTGAGCATGTTAGAAGTACTTAAGGTTATAAATATGAAATGTAATTTTCTTTTTTGGTATAAAATATTCATGCTGACTCTACAAATATGGTGGGCAGATTTGACATGCTGGTTATCTCTTCTAGCTGATACAAGGATCTGTTTTAAGTACTACCATGGAGTAAGCGGTGCGCTGAGAGCCACAACTCCCTGCATCACAGTCAAGAACCCCAGAGCCTCGGTCAGTTAGAGTGTGTCAGTGTGTGCATGTGTGCAGACATTATTCTTTTTATTAACATTATAACTCACACAAACACATGGTGTGGTTAAGTGCTTGGTTTTCAATGTAATTTTATGTAAATCGGTTGACATAAAGACAATAAACGCTAAAATATTTTCAGTGCATTCATCACACTGGAAATGGAAGGTCAAGCGCATTGCATTGTGTGATAAGGCATCCAACACAGTAGTCTTTGACTGTGCATATATAAAATAAAAAAATAATACTGTACTGTAGCTACTGTAGCTTTCTTGTTTACTACAGCCAAGGGGTGCCAAGAGCTAAATGGCTATTTGACTGCATCCTCACATCTGTATGTTTGGAGGTCGGACATTTCTCAGTTCCCATAAGTGCGGGCCATTTGTCATGTCATTGGATGAATATAGAGAGCTTAGTCATATACATATGGGAGCTCTTTACCTCCTTAAGATACTTATTATTTATCACTGTAAGTCTATGTTTATTACATAAGAAGGCCAGGTGTATGTTACCACTCATATGAGTGTTTCTTCTAGGTCAACGGTCAAGGTGAAGGACAGCAAGCTTCAGAAAGCAGCCGAAAATTGGTCAGCTTTACCCTATCAGGTATGTTTTCTGTGCATAAGAGATAAAAGGCAATGATGATTTATACTCTTCAAATAACTGCCAGTGACATATAATGCTGTTATCCTATTGGCAGAATTTTTCAAGATGTTTTTATGTCTAAATGGACTGTTGTTTGTTTCAGATATCCGGGCTGTGGGGCTGAAGAAGGGGATGTTTTTTAACCCAGACCCTTATTTGAAGATGAGTATTCATCCAGGCAAGAGAAGTTGCTTTCCAACATTTTCTCACCATGGCCAAGAGAGACGATCTGGCATCACAACTAACACTACTGATCCTTTGTGGCATGGAGAGGTGATGCACACATACACACAAAGGGAAACAAACTCAATAATGCAGGACATGAAAATACAGACACTTTCACAGTCAAATAAACAACTGCTGAAACAGTTCAGATAAAGAATGTGTTTTTTTTCCCCCACAATCTTTCTTTGTTTTTCCATCTAGAAACACACTTTTGTGGCTCTTATGACAGATGTCTTAGTGATTGAGGTTAAAGACAAGTTTGCTAAAAGTCGGCCAATTATTAAGCGCTTTTTGGGTCAACTGATCATTCCAGTGCAGATGTTGCTGGAGCGACATGCATCAGGGTGAGCATCATGGCAGCATCTCATCTAATCATCACCACACTATAACGTCTGATTTACAGTGGGCATAGAAATAAATCACCCCCCTTTAAAATAATCACATTTGGTTGCTTTGCAGCCTGAAATGAAGACGGACACAGTTTTTTGTTTTATTAAACTGTATTTGCTCAGTGCAACTTATAACATCCAAGTGAAGGACATAACACCAACATGTCAGAAAAAAACACGCACAAAAAAAACAGAATAACTGAGTTGAAAAAAGGGGTGTGGGAGTGTGGGGTTGGGTTATGAGCACTCTTCGCAAACTAGTCTATAATCCATTTAAAATGTACAACTTTATTTTTCGACCACACACATGTTGCAGAGTTTTGGGAATAACGTCAGCAAATTAATGCGGGATTCGCTCTCAAAGTAGCAGTGATTGACACAGTGATAACCATAGCAGGAGACGGGACAAAATATGTGAAAATGTGTATTAACAGACCCTCAGTAATTTCAGAAGGACACTCGATTATTTTGGGAACCTGGTAGTTTTATTGCAAAACTATACAAAAACAAGAAAAATACAAATGCACTAAATAAAAGAATTGAATAAATGCACATTTACACTTTAAGCACTTAACTAAAGTAAGGCTATTAATAAAATAAATAACTAGAGAAGGCTGACTATAATCAGATTGCTTAAATTTCGTGAGATGAGCCTACTCTTGACCTGAATTAGAAAAAAAAGCTCTTCTCGTTTAAGCATGTACAAGTAATATCTGAGTGGGAGCAGAGACCATTTAAAAAAACATTTTATATTTTAAAACACGCATCGAGATTTTGTGTGAGTGAAGGAAATCCGCTTGCGAGTGGAGAGATTCTTGATAATTGTCATATATCACGGTATAGAAACTGACTAAAGTTAAGTACAAAGAGGAGAAGAAAGGGCCCCTATAGGCCGCTGCACATGCTAGGAGCCGACACTGCCAGATGCAGTTTACATGCAGTTCTTAAATTGTTATTGCAAGACATCTGGTGGGGGTGGGCGGGTCACCTGGGGTGTCCAGCCAAATTTCGGTGGGGGGCCGGTGCCACCCCTGGCCACCTCGTAGACACGCCCCTGCGTGCAAGGACATTCACCTTTTTCTCCTTCAAACACTGTGTGCTCAGTTTAGCTGTGTGATTTTGGTCATTCTCATGTTGGAAGATAAACCCTCTTCCCATTGACAACTTTCTGGCAGAGAGCAGCAGATTTGTGATATTGTTGTCACATGCACACAATGACCACTCTTTGTCATAAATTCCTGCATCTGCTTCAGAGTTGCTGTAAGCCTCTTGGTCGCCTCTCTGACCAGTTTTCCTCTGGCTCTTTCATCTAGTTTGGAGTGACGTCCAGATTCAGGGAGGGTCTGTGTTGTACCAAATACCTTCCACTTCTTTATAATAGACTTCACTGTGCTTCTAGGTATTGAGAAAGCCTTTCAAATTGTTTTGTATCCATCTCCTGACTTGTGCCTGTCCGCAACTATATCCCTGAGATATTTTGCTGAGCTGATCAAAATGACCGCAGCTGATCACTGATAAAAGTCAAATGGCTATGTGTGCGATTGAAAAGGTCATTAACTCATTAGTCATTTTTAGGACGGGGGTGATCCTTTTTTGTATGACTGATTATTTTTGTATTTCTCTCTTACATATTGGTGTTCTATCTTTCACTTGGATGATATAAGTTACACTGAATAAATCCAGCTGGATAAAACAAAAACGGTGTCTGTCTTAATTTCAGGCTGCAAAGCAACAAAATGTGATTATTTTAAAGGAATGTGGTTTTCTATACCCACTGTATGTAAAAAAACAACAACACGGGATTCTCAGCGTAAACACTGCTATTAGTCACAATATAACTAATCAGTAATTCACTACTTTACAAAAGCTTGGGGTTGGGAAGATTTTTTGAAAGGAATCTCTTATACTCATCAAGACTACATTTATTTGATTAAACATATATCTCTTTTTGATTTTAATAAATTTTAAGATGTTATATATGTCATGGCGTAGCTGAATTTTTATTCTGCAAGGATGCATTAAATTGATTTGGCAATAAAGACATTTGCATAATGTTACAAAATGTTTCTATTTCAAATATATGCTGTTTGTTTTACTTTCTATTCATTAAAGAATCTCAGAAAGAAAGAAAAAAATGGTTTACACAAAAATATCAAACAGCAGAACTGTTTTCAACATTGATAATACAAAATTTCCTTTTGTTTTTTGACACTGAAGACTGGAGTAATGGCTGCTAAAATGATTTGCCATCATAAGCATGAATTACATTTTATCATCTATAAAATAGACAGCAGTTATTTTAAATTGCAACTATTTCACACTATTATTGTTTTACTGTATTTTTGATCAAATGAATGCCTTCTTGATGAGCGTATTAGACTTCTTACAAGAACATAAAAAATCTTAGCAACCCCAAACCTTATAACAGCACTCTATGTGTGTAAATAAACGTGTGTTTATATGACTTCAGGAACCAATCACTGAGCTTCTCTCTATGTCGCCGTTTGCCCACTGATCATGTGAGTGGTCAAATGCACTTTAAAGTGGATGTCACATCTATAGGCCAAGATGGTAAGATCACACACACATTTACGCTGACGAAGCTGTTCATTTTCCATGGTTTAAAAAATTAGTTTATCCACTTCTCATAGACGTTTTCCCTGAGACGATTCTGGGGGGAGCAGCCCTCAATGGAGCTCCTGGAACCCCTTCAGATGATGAAGATCTGCCTCATCCTCTCCCCATCCCATCAGCAGGCCCTTCCCCCACTGGATCCCTGGGGTCTCATAGAAATGGGGAAGTGAGCAGCATTCCCTCCCCAGACACAGAGATGCATGGCACCACCCTGGACAATGAGGCCCCTTCTTCTCCTGACCCGCTCCAGGGTTCTTTCAGTGAGCAGCTTGATGCCACTGATGCCTCTGAGGGCCAAGGAGATAGGGCTTTTGGGGAAACTTCTCCCAGTCTACGATCAAGCTTTCCCACACATTCGAGTCTCAGCGCTATGTTGCATATTGACTCAGATGAAGATGAGGAGAGGACCGCTGCTACAGAAGCTACATCACCAACAGTTAATGGTGCTTCAAGGACTCAAAACATCCCCCCAAAACCACCAATTACAGAACCCGCGTTTGAAAGAACGGTAGAGGAACCTCCAGAAGAGGCTGAGCTGGAGTCTGAAACAGAGACTCTGAATATAGAAACAGAGGTGGCTCCTGGGCTAGAGGTCATGACGAGTTCAGTGGCCCCTGAGGTGAAAACTGCCAGTGTGATAGTGAGGCAAGAGGAAGAGGAGGAGGAGGAAGAGGGGCTGGCACCCAGTGAGGAGCTGGCAACTGAAGTAGATATTTCTTCAATGGGATCAGACTGCTACCCGGGCCTTATGTCTGCGTCCCAGGTCAGTTGCAGATTTACTGAAAGATTTCTTTTTTTTTTTTTGACATATGCGTGTCCACAGTCTTTAAATGTGTCCAGTTCTTTTACAAATCTAGTTTAAAACAGTGTTGTTATTGTTAACTAAAACTTATAAAAATTGTTATATATGTACTATAATTACTAAAACTAAAATAAAGCTAAATCTTAATATAAAAAACAAAACTGATTAAAATTATGAAAGTACACTACAAAATTACTAGAACCTAAAGAAAATTAAAACTGAACATATACAGAAATATATAAGCTAATTCAAAAGCTAATTTAAAATCTTAATAAATACTATAATTGTTTATAAATAATACTAAAATAACACTGGTTTAAATCACATGTGCCAAGTTCATGTTGACTATAAATGATTTTGAAAGAGTTTTATTTTGTTCAAAATAAGTTTCAGTTGAATGACTCTCATGCACGTGATTTAACAAAGTATAACATCTTAACTAATTTCCTTACACCTCGAATGAGTGTATTTTAAAATATACTCAGAACATTTTACTAAAGAGTTGCTCCACTTGCTTTGTCATAAAAAGGTCAAATTATATGCAAATTGGTTGCACCACATGACTTTGAATAAATAATATGAAAAAGATTGTCAAATTTCTGCTTTTCAAGAATTTCATTCTTTAATGAATATTTATTCTACGTATGATACAATGACAGTGTGATCATCCTGTCCATTTTTTATGCCTTTAAATATAAAAAATAATAAATAAAAAATGATATTATGGATACAAAAACTAAAATAATTATTCTCTATGAATTTGATCTTTATAGGAGGCTGAACTGGGGGCAGAGGCAGCCATTGACCCAGGGGGAGAAGATCTTTCAGATGAACCACCCACAACTTATGAGGTTGCTGAAGAAACCGTTCCAAACAATGAGCTACAGAGGGACACCCCAAAACCGCAATCATCAGCCAATGAGGAAGAGGAATGTGAAGATGTGACAGAGGACACAATGTCCAGAAGATGGAGCCTGGAGGCAACAGCCGGTGTGTCACAGGAGGATGAAGAAGAAGAGCTAATGCCATCAGTAGATGGAGAATCTGTGGACTCTGAGACCTTCGTTACTGAGACAGAATCAGAATTAGGTATTCACAGAAGGATTGAGCTGACCTTCACTGGACAATTCATTTTAAGATGGAAAAAAAAAATTCTAATTTGAGTTCAGAAATACATCCTGATGCTGTATGTAAAAATATTGCAGGTGTCCCTCAGATCAACGGAGATCAGCCTATTTGTTCTTTGCCATCTATAAGACAAGACGTTCACCGATACCAGCGTGTGGACGAGCCCTTGCCCCCCAGTGAGTGTGCTTTTATGTCACTTGTGTGTGTGTAAATACTTTGCTTATGTGTTTAGGTGTTTGTTGACAGTTTCGACAAATTACTGTATATCATTTGGCTTGACAACTTAATTAGGCACCATCACACTCCTTTTCCACCTTTCTTTCCTCAGACTGGGAGGCTCGTATTGACAGTCATGGCCGTATCTTCTTTGTTGATCATGTGAACCGCACCACCACATGGCAGAGACCCACTGACCCACCAGCTCCTCAGGGTCTGACCCACTCCAGCTCTGTACTGCAGATGGAGCAACTCAACGCAAGGTTAGGTTTGTTTTATATATATATATATATATATATATATATATATATATATATATATATATATATATATATATATATATATATATATATATATATATATATATATATATATATCAAAATTATATATATATATATATATATATATATATATATATATATATATATATATATATATATAATTTTGACAGGAATTACCATTTCATATTACAAAGCTGAAAATCTAACATTTGACTGAGAGGACAGACCCAGCAAACATAATGGTCTAATGTTTTTGTGAATCAGTTTATAACATTCTATGAACATTCTTCAAAGGCTTTAATCTCTTTAACCATACATTAACATTCCCATAATGTTCTTGAAACCAAAAATGGAAGTTGAATTGTTATAACCAGACGTGATGAATTCATTGAACTTATTTTTTTTACTAAAAACATTGCTGAATCCCTGAAATCTCAAAAAATCTTGTATTGTGACAAGATGAATTGAATGAAAAATTTTACAAAGTAATACATTTCGGAATGTGTGATAACTGTATTGTCTTTCTGGCAGGTATCAGAGTATCCGTAGAACAATGACCAATGAAAGGTCTGAGGAACAAAGAGTGGAGGAGCCTCCTTCTGAAGAGACAGACCTGCTGCCCCACTCCGTCTGTGGTAAGCTGACAGTCTAATTGAGAAGTATGATAGTCTTTGGGAACGTAAATGATCACTATGCTGAGATAAATGTGCATAGTGTAGGAAGAATAAAAGTTTTGTGTTCAGTCTGTGTTTGCTGATTTGTGTGTTCTCGTGTAGAAAACCGAAGGGATGGCTTTATGGGTCAAGCCAGCTCTCGTTCTCGTCTGGCTTTGCTGCTTCAGTCTCCTGGTGCAAAGTTCCTCTCCAGTCCAGACTTCTTCTCTGTTCTGCATTCGAATTCTGTGAGTTGATAATGTATTGCTGGCATTATTACAAAGCTATGGAGCACATTATGTGTGTGGGGAGGACAAGAGAACTTGTATATATATATATATATATATATATATATATATATATATATATATATATATATATATATATATATAATTACATCATTACAATATAACACTGCCTGGCAAGATGAATTCTGCAGCATTAATACAAGGGCTAGTTAGCTAACATATTTAGTTACATTCAGATGTCAGATGTTTCCACTATTTAAAATTGTCAACAAATATTTCATGTTCACTTCTTATATTCAAACACTGAAGTTCTCTTAAGTCATTTATACTGCATTCAGTAACTGTAGCAAAATTGTTGCAAAATGGCACTAATTTGCTATTTTAACTTGTGTTGATATGAAAGAAATTGTAGAATAAAACAAAACTTGTAAGTAGCAGGTGGTATGTTGCCACAGAAAATGGTAATGTATCCATGTCAGGTTTTAAATGCACAGTGACTCGACTGACCAATCAGAATCAGTTGTTAAAGTAGCGGTTCAATGATTATGCAGTTTTTTTTTTGTTTCCCTTCAGAGTGCCTATCGCATGTTCACAAGTAACACATGTCTGAAGCATATGATCAGTAAAATTCGACGGGACGGACAACACTTCGTGAGGTACCAGCACAACCGGGACCTTGTTAACTTCCTCAATCTGTTCTCCAACAAGCAGCTGGAGCTGCCACGGGGCTGGGAGATGAAACATGACCACACTGGGAAGGTGCGTGTTTGTGTTTTCTCTCTCCATCAAGAACTGTGCACCTGTTCTTTCTTAGCGGACTCTAGACCTGCATATGAGTATTCTGAGGGGACAAACTGAAACTGGAAGCTGAGTTTAGGATGTTCACGCTGGCCCATCTGGCTTGTCTTCTCAATGCTTTAATTAGTGTCTTTTAACAGGCTTATTGTCTTATTGATTCTAATCGGCCTGTCCATTCTGCACACTTCTGCTGATGTTTCACAGACGGTTCTTTGCTCACACTCTCTGTCTATGTGTTTATGGACCACAGCCCTTCTTTGTGGATCATAACTGTCGTGCCACAACATTTATTGACCCACGGCTGCCCTTACAGAACTCCCGGTCCAGCGGGCTGCTGGCTCACCGACAGCACCTGTCCCGCCAGCGCAGCCACAGTACAGGAGATGTGAGAAATCGTATTGCTCCTGGACATGTTTTTAATGTGCCATCTAGTTACCTAGTTTCTCAAACAATAATACTGAATTAATTTCTTGCATCTAAAAAACTTAAAACAGGCACTGTTGTTATGAAAATACAATGATATTATGAAGCCTCCTCTCATGTTTCAGGTAGCAGATGACTCTCGCTCTCCGAGTCCTCCTGTTCAGGGCCGGTCGTCAAGAAACAGTCAGTATCAGGACTTGGTGCCTGTAGGTGAGTGTGCACTCACGTATTTACAAAGTGTGCACACACTGACATATCATCACATTACACATCTGTGTTTTTACAGCTTATAATGAGAAGATTGTCGCCTTTCTGCGACAGCCCAACATTTTTGAGATTCTGCAAGAGAGACAGCCAGAGCTCGTGAGAAACCACTCGCTTAGGTACATTCTTCTTCAGTTTTGTGTTTCAACAACTGTGCATTTAAGAGATTGTGCTACAGTTATGTACAGTTTTCTTGATATTATAGCTAAATGGTAAAATATGTTAAATGTTTTTTTGGTTGTGTTTCAGAGAGAAGGTACAGTTCATCCGCAATGAGGGGCCAACCGGGTTGACCCGTCTGTCTAGTGATGCAGACCTAGTTATATTGCTCAGGTTAGTGTCCGCAGCATTTATATAAAATTTTATTACAGCTAACCATGTGGCTGATTCCCTTTGCTTGAGATATGCATGCATTAGTTGACTGTGTATGTACTGTACACTACCATTCAAAAGTTTTCTTACTTTCTTTCTTTTTTTAAATAATGATGATGATAATAAAAAGCAATATTCTGTGAGCATCAAATCAGTATATTAGAATGGTCTCTAAAGGATCCTGTGACACTGAAGGCTGGAGTAATGGCAGCTGAGAATTCAAATTTGCCATTACAGGAATAAATTACATTTAAAAATACATTCAAATTGGAAATAGTTATTATAAACTGTAGTATTTCACAATGTTATTGTTGGTGGTATATTTTTGATCAAATAAATGCAAGCTTGATGAGCTTTCTTTCAAAAAACATAAAAAAATCTTTAAAACTTAAAACAACCCAAAAATTTGTTATAAAAGCTGTGTACCTATTTTATGATGGCCTGACTTCGTACACCTAGCTCAGGTTCGAATACACACACCTGTTACCTGGCCATCTCTCCTTGCAGCCTTTTTGAAGAGGAAGTGATGTCTTATGTGCCGCCCAATGCCTTACTGCTCTCCAGCTACTCTCATGCCTCCCCACAGAGCTCCCCTGGTGAGACTCACATCTTAACAAAAAATCCCATGTTTCCCCCCTTTTTCCTGCCTTGTATCCTCCATTACAAGTCTTAATAATGAGCTAATGAAAGTGGAGGACCCTGTGGACTAATCTGTATGTTAACCTGATCACGCATGCGTTTAAAAGTTATTCTGATTGTGATTTGCTTTTAATTATTAGAAGAGCCTTGCATTGTGGATGGCTTGCCAAGGTAGGTTTCAATCCACTTTTCAGTCCAGCTATTCACATCTTTTCTTGCTCTCAGGAACACCACGAGCCAATGCTCGAGCCCCTGCACCCTACAAGCGGGATTTTGAGGCCAAACTAAGAAACTTTTACCGCAAAATGGAAACCAAGGGCTATGGGCAGGGGCCGGGAAAAGTGAAGTGAGTTCCATCTTCAAACACATTTGATAATTCTCCATCAACAGCAAGCATTAAGCTTAAATGCATATGCCCTTCTCTGGATTCCCTGGTTTATTGTGTCCTGATGTGGTTGCCTTATCTTTCTAGGTTAATAATCAGAAGAGATCATCTGCTCGAGGACGCTTTCAACCAGATCATGTGTTATTCTCGCAAAGATCTCCAGAGAAGCAGACTCTATGTCAGCTTTGTTGGAGAAGAAGGGTTAGTAAACCTATTTTCTTTGCTTATTGCTTTGACCTGTGTATTATTGAGATCATTTAAGTGATGTTTCTACATCATAACTGTAGCTATAATTCAAATGAAGATGCCACTGTAGTTCATTTTACATTTTGTAACCTAAACCACATGAAAGTATTATTACATATATTTGTGCATTTTTCAGAAATTGTCAGGGCATTATATAGGTGTCTGTTTTTCTTCAGGCTGGACTATAGTGGACCATCCAGAGAGTTCTTCTTCCTGGTTTCCCGTGAGCTCTTTAACCCATACTATGGACTATTTGAATACTCAGCTAATGACACTTACACTGTGCAGATCAGCCCCATGTCAGCCTTTGTGGACAACCATCATGAATGGTAATCAACCAATGGATGGATGAATTTAATTTACAATCAGTGTCCAAAGGATATTATATATTTTTAGGCTAATCTTGTCTTCTTTAGGTTCCGGTTCAGCGGACGCATCCTGGGGCTTGCTCTAACTCATCAGTACCTGTTGGATGCATTCTTCACCCGACCCTTCTACAAAGGCCTTCTTCGCATGTAAGTCTTCACTCTGAGCACATGAGGATGTAAACTCAGTGTAATCCTGTCACTTAATATGTAATATATCTCTCTTTGCAGTCCATGTGATTTGAGTGATCTAGAGTTTTTGGATGAGGAGTTTCATCAGAGTCTCCATTGGATGAAGGACAATGACATTGCGGATAAACTAGACCTCAACTTTACTGTCAATGAGGAGGTGTTTGGACAGGTACTAATGGCTTATGGGTGTGTGTTTGTGTGCGTTGGCTCATAGCATCAGTACATTTAGAGGACTAGCTTGGGATTTAGCTGATCTCTCAATATTTGATGGTAAATATATGAGCACTATTCAACATTTACATCTAGAATTCCTGAAAAAAGAAGAAAAAAAATCTCTTTAGTGTTCCTGTGGCAGCATTAGCAGCGCAAAATGTTGTGGGTTCGATTCCCAGGGAACACATGTTAGGTAAAAATGTTAGCCTGAATGCACTGTAAGATGCTTTTAAGCGTCTGCTAAATGCATAAATAAAATAAATAATATAAGGAAAAGGGCACTTTAAATACCCAGATGATACACTTAAAAAAACGATTAAACAAACTTTTAATAGTTTTTCTGTATGTTACTTTTCTAAGTGATATGACATGGTTTTCGCCTAGGCAGTTGAAAAAAATAAAAAACTATTAGCATAGATTTGCACTGAAAAGCAAGTATACAAACATCCTGGCCACAATTTAGACAACAGCCTAGCAACCACTAGAACCACAGTAGCAACAGCCTAGCAACCACCCAAACCACCATAGCAACACTCTAAGAACCACGCAGAACACTTTAACAATGGAATTAGCACTTGGAAAGTTGTCAGAACAAGATTATGAGTGCAAATTCTTAGAATTTGTAGAACGTTCTTCAGAAATGTAACGTCTATTTAGTTGGTCAAGTTTATTGTGAAGTGATATGTGAGTGAACGAGAGGCTTCTTTATGGCAGATTACAGAGCGTGAGCTGAAGCCCGGTGGGTCTGGCATCCCTGTGTCAGACAAGAACAAGAAAGAATACATTGAACGCATGGTGAAGTGGCGGATTGAGAGAGGTGTGGCCCAGCAGACCGAGAGCCTCGTACGAGGATTCTATGAGGTATGACTTCATCTGAATCTGTGAATATTACTGACTCCTGATTTAACTCTGGTTGATCTGAGACCATGTGACTGCGCAGGTGGTGGACATCCGTCTTGTCTCCGTGTTTGATGCCCGAGAGCTGGAGCTGGTCATTGCTGGGACCGCGGAGATTGACCTAGCTGACTGGAGAAACAATACAGAATACAGAGGAGGTATTTTACCAGATTCAGGTGTTGTTTCACACTAGGATATGATACAGCAGCACATCATAACGTGACTTTATCTCTGTCTTTGAAGGTTACCATGACAACCACATAGTGATTCGATGGTTCTGGACTGCAGTGGAGCGTTTCAACAATGAACAGAGACTACGACTCCTTCAGGTATGCCCAGAACAGCCTGGGTCTCTTATACTAAATCTTTACTATACTATACTAAATATACAAAATCTATCACAGTTTCCACAAAAATATTAAGCAGTGTTTTCAACATTGATAAGATTAGAATGATTTTTGAAGGATCATGTGACACTGAAGAAATGGATGGTAAAAACTCAGATTTGCCATCACAGATAGAAAATTACATTTCTTATACATATTCAAATAGAAAAGAGTTATCAAAAATTGTAATAATATTTCACAACATTGCTGTATTATTGGTTCAATAAATGCGGTCATGGTGAGCATAAGAGATCAATGAAATTTCAGTATGTATTTTTTGCTTGTTTCCAGTTTGTTACAGGCACTTCTAGCATTCCCTATGAGGGCTTTGCCTCTCTGCGAGGTAGCAATGGCCCACGTCGATTCTGTGTGGAGAAATGGGGCAAAGTGACATCCCTCCCACGGTATTTTTGAGCTTTTTTATGTGTGGTGTCTCACACAGAGATCTTACAGTATATGTTATCCCATACTGATTATCAGCTAATGCCATATTGTCTATATATGTTTGTGTAGGGCTCACACCTGTTTTAACCGGCTGGATCTCCCTCCCTACCCCTCCTTCTCCATGCTCTACGAGAAGATGCTCACTGCTGTGGAGGAGACCAGCACCTTTGGTCTGGAGTGAGCTCCAATCATAGCCAAAGTCCTACTGATATTTTTTCTTTCCCAATTCCCCACAGTCTGGCTTACCGTGCAGGCTTTATTCTCATCCCTCACTCTTCCCTGTGACCTTAGTCCCCGGACACTTACATAATCGTTTTGTTGATGGAACTGAAATATGCCTTTCAAATGACACACTGGGCATGTGCCAACTCCTGCTCTATACTGTATGGTCCCAAGATTCTGTGATAACTGCATTTAATTCCTCACACAAAAACAGACTCACACATTCACTGAAATCAGAGCTGGAGTCTTGATCATCTGGTTTTGGTTTCAATCTAGGTTGTAGGGTTTTGCCTTTTGTTCTTGAATGAGCTGCTTTTTTAAGTCCAAAGATGTTTCTTTACAGTAATGTAGTCATTCCATTCCATATCTATAGGGTTTGAAAGAACAAACCTGAGGGGTTTTGCTGCAGGGTTTGTCATGTAGATATGATATCAATCAAGAAGAACTTTTTTGATTGTAGAGGTTTCACTTCTTGTTGGTTTTGAAGGGTCTGATTCTGGAATGATATTGATCTTGGCTGCAGCTCTGTAAACACAATACCTCTTTTTCATCTTTAAAGAGAATGAAAACACACAAAACAGCATGCACACTTTCTCATAGAGATTCTTGCACCAAATGTAGTGGTTGTAGAATAGCAACCTGAACGTCCTTGGTTCAAACCGTGAACTAGAAAGTTCCTCTATCACCTCTTGTGCCCTTGAGCAAGACATTTATCAGCAGACTGTTCCAGGGGACTGTAAATGTAGTAATAAACTTTGGCTGGCTTACACTGATTAACAAACAAACACCAACACTCAGTACTTTGTAACATGCACACATTTTTTAATCCACTTCTCAACCTTTTATGCAAACCACAAATGTTACTAAAAACTATGAATGTATAAACACTGCTCACCATGTGCAATGTGTGCAACAGATTGCTTATCAGGAAAGGTAGATTTGTTCTTCGAGTCCATCATAAGGAGACCTATTGTTCTAAACTGTGTTGACAGACACAAACAGTGGCCTTGAAATTATCTTTATTAAAATGTGTAGTTGGGTAAAGTTAATAACATGGTGATCTGTGCAGTCCACTGGAGTAACTTTAAAAAAGGGCTGCAGTGGTTGAAACCAAAAAAAGAATAAAAGACAAACAAGCTTCTTCTGCTATGGAAAATAAAGGAAAATGAAAGAAGAAAGGGAAAAAATGGCATAATAATGGAACAATCTCTGAGCAGGAATTTCCATTTAATGAACCACAGACGGAAGCTCAACACTAAAATAATGGATGAAAACTTCCTCATTTTTGGGAGACAATGTTGCAACCCTCGTTTACATACATGTAGTTTCCTTCAGTGGTCCCCACACACACACGCTCAGCAATACATGAAAATCACACATTCACACAACACAAATGCTTATCTGGCCAAAGCATGCATCCCAGGATATGGATTTGTCTTAAAACAGCTCCTTTCTCTATGTAACTGATCTTTGGATAAAACACTGCATGCAGGGTCAACGAAGCAGTTCCTGAGTTTGACCCTTAGATGGCGTTGTGTCATAGCTTGATATTGCATGCTGGAATTAGTGAAACAACTGGAGTCCAGATTAGTTTCATTTGCATGAGAAGTTGCTGTTAATTAGGGGTGGGATGGGATTGGGGACAAAAATAAATGAATAAATAATGTCACTTCAATACTTTTCATACTTCATCTGCGCTGTTATTTAAACTTTATGGGTCACTGATCATGTAAAATGGTGACAAAAGAGCCATCACTTGAAAACAGTTGGTGAAAATGTGAAACTGCATGCGCTCCATGATGTGTCCATGTTTGTATATAGCTGTAATATAGATATGTCAGTCTTGTGCTGTGTTTAAATTATATTTTGCACTGAATGTACCAGAGATTTAAGAGTTAGTGTGGTCTCTTTTGGGATTTGTCTTTGTTTGAAATTGTACTTTTCCCGCTGCCACAGTACTGGCAGATTTGAAAAGTGTTAAAGCCGTGATTTACATGTTATCATGTCAACTTATTCTTTGAGTTCACATTTCCTTGTTTCCAAGTCCAGTTGTCTGCTGTAGGGACAAGAAAAGCCTAAAGCTGACCTGCAAAGTTCCAGCTCATTTCACACTGATGGTATTACAAGGTGTAAAACTGAGCTGGCACTTAACACTCACTCAGACAAAAATAATTACTGCCTACTATACAGTGGAGATCAAAACTAGAGAACAATCTATCTATTTATCATTTATCTATCTATCTATCTATCTATCTATCTATCTATCTATCTATAGTTTTTTTTTTAAATATTTTTAATCTTCATCACTCAAAATTTGAAGGAATGTTAGCTGTATACCACTTTCTGCTAATGTGTTACAAAATAACATTTAATAATTCAATTAGATCAGGACTCTGGGCCGTTTTAATTTTTATACTTAGCTATTTTATAAACTTAGCTTCAAGGAACTGCTTTATCTGTTTATCAGTGTGACAGGGGCATTGTTTTGCATGAACATTGCAGGCTGATTGGGAGATGCTCGCAGTGAAGGAACTGCGTGTTGCTGAAAGAGGTTATCATAAATGTTTTCATTCACCCTGTCATCTCACTGTATAAGAGGCCCAACTACTGCTGCAGAAAACATCCCCCAAACCTTGACACTTCCTCTTCTCACTTCTTTATGCAGTTGAGGTCCAGTCTTTCCCCATTTTGATGTCGAGCAAAATGTTTCCAATCAGACCCAAATCAATTAAACTTGCTCTCATCACTAAAGTGAACTGCTCTCTCCACAGAACATGCTCCTCAGCTAAGGTGAGCTTAGCCTTTTAATGCTTTCAGCTGAAGAGAGGCTTGGTCACTGCTGAGTGTACTTTCAGCCTGTCTTCTATTAAACATGCCGAGTCAGATCCTTCTCGTGCATTTGTCTTATGCGGATTAGCCTTTTGGGGGAATTGCATTCATTTGTGTCATTGTAAATCTGCAATATTCAAGAAATCCAATATTTAGAATGACCAGCTTCTCTAGCAGTTGCTCAAAGGGTCATCTACTGGTGCATGGTTTCAGTCACCTTAGAGTGGCACATTGTTTCTGACCACGTCCATCCCTTTATGACCACCATGTACCCATCCTCTGATGGCTACTTCCATCAGGATAATGCACCATGTCACAAAGCTCGAATCATTTCAAATTGGTTTCTTGAACATGACAAGGAGTTCACTGTACTAAAATGGCCCCCACAGTCACCAGATCTCAACCCAATAGAGCATCTTTGGGATGTGGTGGATCAACAGCATGATGCTATCCTATCAATATGGGCCAACATTTCTAAAGAATGCTTTCAGCACCTTGTTGAATCAATGCCACATATAATTAAGGCAGTTCTGAAGGCAAAAGGGGGTCAAACACAGTATTAGTATAGTGTTCCTAATAATCCTTTAGGTGAGTATATATATATAAATATTTTCCCATTCTCGTTGGACAAAAGTTTCTTTATACACACACATACACAAACCCGATTCCAAAAAAGTTGGTACACTATACAAATAAAAACAGAATTCAATGATGTGGAAGTTTCAAATTTCAATATTTTTTTCAGAAAACATAGATGACATATCAAATGTATCATTAAGGGAAAAATAAATTGATTTTAAATTTCATGGCATCAACAGATCTCAAAAAAGTTGGGACAAGGCCATGTTTACCACTGTGTGGCATCCCCTGTTCTTTTTAGAAATCTGCAAATGTCTGGAGACTGAGAAGACAAGTTGGTCAAGTTTAGGAATAGGAATGTTGTCCCATTCTTGTCTAATACAGGCTCCTAGTTGCTCAACTGTCTTAGGTCTTCTTTGTCACATCTTCCTCTTTACGATGTGCCAAATGTTTTCTATGGGTGAAAGATCTGGACTGCAGGCTGGCCATTTCAGTACCCGGATACTTCTACGTAGCCATGATGTTGTAATTGTTGCAGTATGTAGTCTGGCATTGTCATGTTGGAAAATGCAAGGTCTTCCCTGAAAGAGAAGACGTCTGGATGGGAGCATATGTTCTTCTAGAACTTGGATATACCTTTCAGCATTGATGGTGCCTTTCCAGATGTGTAAGCTGCCCATGCCACACGTACTCATGCAGCCCCATACCATCAGAGATTCAGGCTTCTGAACTGAGCACTGATAACAACTTGGGTTGTACTTGTCCTCTTTAGTCCAGGTGACATGGCGTCCCAGTTTTCCAAAAATAACTTCAAGACCACAGAACAGTTTTCCACTTTGCCACAGTCCATTTTAAATGAGCCTTGGCCCAGAGAAAAAGCCTGCACTCCTGGATCATGTTCAGATATGGCTTCTTTTTTGACCTATAAAGTTTTAGCCGGCAACAGCGAATGGCACCGTGGATTGTGTTCACCGCCCATGTTGTGATTTCCATTACAGTAGCATTCCTGTATGTGATGCAGTGCCGTCTAAGGGCCCGAAAATCACGAGCATCCAGTATGGTTTTCCGGCCTTGACCCTAACGCACAGAGATTGTTCCAGATTCTCTGAATCTTTGGATGATATAATGCACTGTAGATGATGTCAATGTCAATGTCAATGTCAATGTCACCTTTATTTATATAGCGCTTTAAACAAAATACATTGCGTCAAAGCAACTAAACAACATTCATTAGGAAAACAGTGTCAATAATGCAAAAATGAGAGTTAAAGGCAGTTCATCATTGGATTCAGTTATGTCATCTCTGTTCAGTTAAATAGTGTCTGTGCATTTATTTGCAATCAAGTCAACGATATCGCTGTAGATGAAGTGTCCCCAACTAAGCAAGCCAGAGGCGACAGCGGCAAAGAACCGAAACTCCATCGGTGACAGAATGGAGAAAAAAACCTTGGGAGAAACCAGGCTCAGTTGGGGGGCCAGTTCTCCTCTGACCAGACGAAACCAGTAGTTCAATTCCAGGCTGCAGCAAAGTCAGATTGTGCAGAAGAATCATCTGTTTCCTGTGGTCTTGTCCTGGTGCTCCTCTGAGACAAGGTCTTTACAGGGGATCTGTATCTGGGGCTCTAGTTGTCCTGGTCTCCGCTGTCTTTCAGGGATGTAGAGGTCCTTTCTAGGTGCTGATCCACCATCTGGTCTGGATACGTACTGGATCCGGGTGACTGCAGTGACCCTCTGATCTGGACACAGACTGGATCTGGTGGCCACGGTGACCTCGGAACAAGAGAGAAACAGACAAATATTAGCGTAGATGCCATTCTTCTAATGATGTAGCAAGTACATAGGTTGTTATGGGAAGTGTTTCCGGTTCCGATAAGTTATGATGATAACTTCAAACTCTTTGCAATTTTTCTCTGAGAAACTCCTTTCTGATATTGCTCCACTAATTTTCACTACAGCATTTGGGGAATTGGTGAGCCTCTGCCCATCTTGACTTCTGAGAGACACTGCCACTCTGAGAGGCTCGTTTTATACCCAATCATATGCCAATTGACCTAATAAGTTGCAAATTGGTCCTCCAGCTGTTCCTTATATGTACATTTAACTTTTCCTGCCTCTTATTGCTACCTGTCCCAACTATTTTGGAATGTGTAGCTCTCATGAAATTCAAAATGAGCCGATAATTGGCATGGCATTTCAAAATGTCTCACTTTCAACATTTGATATGTTATCTATATTCTATTGTGAATAAAATATAATTTTATGAGATTTGTAAATTATTCCATTCCTTTTTACTCACAATTTGTACAGTGTCCCAACTTTTTTGGAATCGGGTTTGTATATATGTAATACAATAATGTCCATTTATCGTTATTGTCCATAGCTCTATCTATCTATCTATCTATCTATCTATCTATCTATCTGTCTGTCTGATTCTATCTATCTATCTATCTATCTATCTATCTATCTATCTATCTATCTGTCTGTCTGATTCTATCTATCTATCTATCTATCTATCTATCTATCTATCTATCTATCTATCTATCTATCTATCTATCTGTCTGTCTCATTCTATCTATCTATCTATCTATCTATATGTCTGTCTGTCTGTCTGTCTATCTATCTATCTGCCATTCTATCTATCTGTCATTCTGTCTATCTATCTATCTATCTATCTATCTATCTATCTATCTATCTATCTATCGATCTATCTATCTATCTATCTATCTATCTATCTATCTATCTATCTATCTATCTATCTATCTATCTATCTGTCTGTCTGTCTGTCTGTCTATCTGCCATTCTATCTATCTATCTATCTATCTATCTATCTATCTATCTATCTATCTATCTATCTATCTATCTATCTGTCTGTCTGTCTGTCTGTCTGTCTGTCTGTCTATCTATCTGCCATTCTATCTATCTATCTATCTATCTATCTATCTATCTATCTATCTATCTATCTATCTATCTATCTATCTATCTATCTATCTATCTATCTATCTATCTATCTATCTATCCTAACGATCACGATGATGACGAAGGTGGTGACGTAGTACCTCGATGCTCGTGTTGGCAGCAGAGCAGAATTTGAAACCGTGGAACCGGCGAACAAGAGCCGAATCCAAGAATCGTAACCGATTTATCTCAGTATGGACTAACCAGAAAAGCGTGCTTATTCTCTGTTTTAACTTCTTTTATTATAGTTTATTACAGATAGTCTGTCCGCTGAACTACAGCTGTTGTTCCCGTGAGGAGAAGAAGTGGAAGACCGTTCTAAACTTTAGTGTAGTGACTCACTCCTGCATGAAACATAGCTCTGCCGCTCTCTCGGTCGGTGTGTCTTTCGAACAAAATGAGGCGAAGCTTTTTTTGGACGTTTGTTTAAATAAAGGACAGTTTATTTTTGGTGTTGTAGCGGTATCGTTGAGGGCTAACGTTAAATGAGCTAATCTGTGCTAGCTGAAGGCTCTTAGCTTCAGTTATCGTGTTCAAATTCAAGTGAGCTAATTCCATTGAAGCGAATTCGTTTATTGTCAACTCTTTGTGAAAAACCGAGAACTAAACACTCTTTCTGAAGCCTTTTCACTGTTGACGGCGTGGACACCGTGAAGAGGCCGGTGGCAGTGGGTGTTTTTTTTCCTTCCTGGTTGTGAGTCTGTACATGAGCAGAGTGCTGGTCAAGTGATAGTCCTCGGTCCGCAGACTTCACTGGACTCTCGCTGGAGGCGATGGCTCGGAGGAGGCTGGACAGTCGCAGTGGATCCTCGGCTCTGCTAACAGAGATCCACACTCACATGCACACAGATCCGCTCGACGCTGTGTTTGACGTGAGCAACGAACTGGGCAGGTGGGGAAAACACTTAACAATTACCTAAAAGGCGTCTTCTTTTAGGTGTTTCCATCTTAAAATGCTTAATTTGATGTTGTCATAATGTTTTTATGTAAGTTGATGAACATTAGAGTGACTGTACTGATGATGATGATGTAAAATATGCATCGGCATGTTTTTCTTAATGTGGCTGTTCTGACATAATCTGGATGTTGTCTAGTACAAAAGTACTGTCAGATTTTTTATGGAAACAACTAACGTTATTTGTCGCAAGATTTTAGAGGTATAGGGAACTATAGCATGTCTTTGTACTCGCTTTATATTTGCTCGTAATGTCATGTCTTTTGTGTATGTAGTTTTAATATTTATTACTACAATTAAAAAATCACTGTTTTCTATTTTAATATATTTTAAAACTTAATTTCAGCAATCTTCAGTGTTACATGATCCTTCAGAAATCATTCTAATATGCTGATTTGGTGTCCAAGACACTTTGTATTATTATCCATGTTGCTTATATATATATATATATATATATATACATTATTTTATTATTATTATAAT
This sequence comes from Carassius carassius, assembly GCF_963082965.1. Taxonomy (NCBI): domain Eukaryota; kingdom Metazoa; phylum Chordata; class Actinopteri; order Cypriniformes; family Cyprinidae; genus Carassius; species Carassius carassius. Next base: position 17,160,832 of record NC_081765.1, read on the forward strand.
TTTTTTTTTTCTGGAAACTGTGTTTAATGTTTTTCAAGATTGACTGATGAATGGAAAGTATAATAGTACCTTTAATAGAACAGCATTTTTTTTTTAAATATACATTTTGGCTAAGAGCCTTTATTGTCATGTTTAATCAATTTAATTTAATTCATCCTTGCTTCCTTGTTGTTTCATCTCATTGGGTTTGTGCATATAGTTGGAATATTTTCCGTATCATTAAGTATTGTGGTGCCAAATCATAAGACGACATATGAACTTTAGGATAGATGTGTCCCTGGTTTATTTTTCGTGTATTTTGTCACAGAGTGAGTAGGACTGAAGGTTGTTGAGTGTATGGAGTCTGTCCTGCTTAGCTATTCAGGATTGGAAAGCCCTTGCTCACTGAGCTGTGACTAATAGGCCTATGTGTGTCACTGCTAAAGCACTACAGCAAGGCTTTGGAGCTTGCAGGAAGGAAACCCATGAGGGACCCAGGTCCAGTTTTGTGCTGTGATGTAGATTGTACTGTGAATACTGAGAAAGAGGAAGTGACATTGATCTCTTCCTCTTTTGCATACAGCCATATTCGGCTTGTTTTTATGCTTGCTGGCTTTGTTGTTTTAACAGGAAATTATTTCACAGTTCACTTACAGTTTTAACTCTTCAGTGTGAAGATGTTTTGTTGTTTGTTCTGTGGAGGAAGGTGCAGTTCTGTGGAAACTCTAAGTTGAGTAAAGACGAGTGTGAAGACTGTTCCTTGTTGCATGGTTTTTATGAGATGACTTGCAAACTTGTTCAAATAGAGCAGTTTCGTTTTGAACCGGGATCAATACGAATGGGGTTTATTGGTTTTTACTTGCAAATGGAAAAAAAAAACCTTTCTCCCTGGCCTGGGAGAGTCACAGGAATTATTAAGAAATCATGGAAATATCAACACTGATTTTATTTATATATGCAGTGTTTTCTTTATCATATTAATATACACAATTCAAAACATTTGATGTCTGTTGTTTTTAAAGAAAGAAATGAATACTTCTATCAAGGATGCATTAAACTAATCAAAAGTGACAGTAAAGACATTTAAACGTTACGAAGCATTTCAAATAAATGCTGTTCTTCTGAAATCTCTAATCATCGAAGAATCCTGGAAAAAAAAGTGTCACGGTTTCCACAAAAATATAAAGAAGCTGTTGAAATAATCAAGCTGTTCAACATTAATAATAAGCTAAATCTGTTTATGAACATGATAGGCAAGGTGAAGCACACAGCGTGAATGCCACAGTCTGGTCCAAAGAATTGTGGGATTGATTTTGAGTAGATGCTCGTATCCTAATGTCTCACCTGTTCATGCTGTAACAGTAATTGCAGTTTCTAGAGTAAAGACTGGCCGACATCAGTCATCTAACCTGATATTAAACTGTAACAAGACAACATCTAATGGAGGGTTTGACTCATTTAATAACTATCTGTGTCAGTAAGAGCTTGAGTGTGAATGAGACAACTGCCATAGGTCTGACTGATTGCATGCAAACTGTGACATCTTTACTTTTTTTGGATTTATGATGCACTTTAGTTATAACTTTATATAATATAAAAAGTATATTATAACTTTAGTTACTTTAATTTATTATTTTCTAGTCCTATATTTAAAATTTCCATTTTCTTTCATTCTGCTTCCGTTTTTGAATCCTTCCATTCCATCTGAGCTCTGTTTGTTTTCTTAGGGGGAAGTTTGCAGTGGTGAAGAGGTGTGTGGAAAAGAGCACTGGGAAAGTCTTCGCTGCGAAGTTCATCAAGAAGCGTCGACGAGGTCGTGACTGCAGGGCGGAGGTCATTCATGAGATCGCTGTTTTACAGCTGTCAAAGAACAACCCTCGTGTGGTGAACCTGCACGCTGTATATGAGACCGATCACGACCTGGTTCTAATGCTGGAATAGTGAGTGCTGTGATTAGATATATCAATTGTATGTTCCTGTTCTTGGAACGTTTGTGGAGGTCGGTACTAAGAATAACTGTGAATGTGTTTGTGCGCCAGTGCGGCGGGCGGTGAGATATTTGACCACTGTGTGTCAGAGGAGCTTCTGCCCGAAGGTCAGATAACCCGTCTGATCAGACAGATGCTTGAGGGAGTTCATTTACTGCACCAGAGCAGCGTGGTCCACCTGGACCTGAAGGTCAGATGCTCGGCTGCCTTTAACACCTTTCTTGGACAAGTTTTAAATTAGATTATCTGTATTTCTTTTAGAACCCACTAGTTTATTTATCGACACAATTTTTTTTATGTTCTCTCATTCAGCCCCAGAATATTCTCCTGACGAGTCTGAGCCCATTGGGGGATATAAAGATAGTGGATTTTGGCCTGGCCCGCAGGTTGGGCTCTGCTGGGGAGCTCAGAGAGATTCTGGGAACCCCTGAGTATGTTGGTAAGGTTTATTCAGTGCCAGTTGTCTTCAAATCCACACGTCTCTGTGCTCATAGGCTCATCACAACAGAAGAGTTCTTGCTTCGTGAGAGTGGTTTATTTGGTGATTAATTTGTGCCTTTTATGATATATCCAGCCCCTGAGATCTTGAACTATGAACCAATCACCACGGCAACAGACCTCTGGTAAGTCTTAATCTTTTTCATCAGGTGTTTTATTATACGAGGTTCCCACAGGGAGATATCCAGACCTGGAATAGTCATGGACATTAATACAGTTGTAGAAGGCCATTGAAATTTAAATGGACATTAGACCATTTCTATTTATGCTCATAGTTCATGGAAAATTCTGAATGCTCATAAAGATACTACTGTTAAAAAATTTGGAATCATTAAGAATTTATTAAAAACATTTTTTGAAAGAATTCTCTTTATCAAGGCTGTATTTATCTGTAAAAAATACAGTATGAAGCCAGTATTATTGTGAAATATTATGACACATTAAAATATGTTTTAATAATATACATCTGTTTTAAAATGTAATGTATTCCTGTGAATGCAAAGCTGAATTTTCAGCAGCCATTACTCCAGTCTTCAGTCAGTGTCACAAGATCCTTCAGAAATTATTCTGACATGCTGATTTGGCACTCAAGAAACATTTCTTTATATAATTGATGATTAAAACAGGCTGTTTAATTTTATGCAACATAAGCTAGGCAGCTGAGTGAGGCAGCAGCAGGATGGTCTGATGCTAGAGGCAAAACACTTTGTGCTAAAAAAGGATATTCCATGTATGTTTTTGTTTATTGGTTGTTTAAGATGGTTTCAAACTGATTGTGTGTGTGTGTTGACATCAGGAGTGTGGGCGTGATCGCCTATATGCTGGTGACAGGAGAGTCTCCTTTCGTTGGCGAGGATAAACAGGAGACCTTCCTAAACGTATCCCAGGTGAACGTGGACTACAGCACAGAGGCTTTCTCAAGGGTGTCTGAGCTGGCTGTCGACTTCATCCAGAAACTGCTGGTCAAAACACCAGAGTGAGTCTCAGAGACTCTCATTTCAGACAGTTAGAGGAAGTCAAGCTTGTTTTCCAAGCTGAGTATTGAGCAAAATAATGTACGCTACTGCTTCTAGATGAAGAGTCATGTGAGAAGTGCTATGGGAAACCCTTTTCCACTTAAAGAACAGTAATTATTCTGGGTCATATGACTTTATTATGCATTAAAGAGTTTTAGAAATGAAGTCATTTTTTGAAGATTACAAATTAACTTGTCCAATGATCACTCTTTTATGGCTCAAAGTACTATTGGTTATCACAAAGTATAAAGTCCAGTTATCAATTCCTTTTCATTTGTCTTAAAACGTTCGCAAATTTATAGAAAACATTTAAGCATGAAAGCAACTGAGATTAAAGGGTTAGTTCACCCAGATAGCAAAATTATGTAATTAATAACTTATCCTCATGTTGTTTCAAACCCGTAAGACCTCCGTTTATCTTTGGAACACAGTTTAAGATATTTTAGATTTAGTCCAAGATCTCTTAGTCCCTCCATTAAAGCTGTGTGCACGGTATACTGTCCATGTCCAGAAAGGTGAGAAAAACATCATCAAAGTACTCCATGTGACATCAGAGGGTAAGTTAGAATTTTTTGAAGCATCGAAAATACATTTTGGTCCAAAAATAACAAAAACTACGACTTTATTCAGCATTGTCTTCTCTTCCGTGTCTGTTGTGAGAGAGTTCAAAACAAAGCAGCTGGATATCCGGTTTGCAAACGAATCATTCAGTTCAACAAATCGAACTGAATCGTTTTAAACGGTTCGCATCTCTAATACGCATTAATCCACAAATGACTTAAGCTTTTAACTTTTTTAATGTGGCTGACACTCACTCTGAGTTCAAACAAACCAATATCCCAGAGTAATTCATTTACTCAAACAGTACACTGACTGAACTGCTGTGAAGAGAGAACTGAAGATGAACACCGAGCCGAGCCAGATAGCGAACAATAGACTGACTCGTTCACGAGACAAGAACCGGTTGCATCGGTTTTCGGATCACCAGTAGTTCTTTCGGACAGTTCGATTCAATAAACTGGTTGAAGAAAACGGTTCACCGGTTCTTTTGCGCTCGACGTATAATGGCGTCATTTGCGATGATTGCCCTTGATTCAAGCCTTAGGTTTACCTGGGCTCATAACATTAGCACAGAATCAGTTCAGAATCAATCACCAAAAGAATCAGTTCGGTTCATGCGCTCTGTGTGTCAGTCTGCTTTACGCTGAATCACACATGTGCAGTATCATCAGCTCCTCGATTCTTCTTATCTGGCTCGGCTCGGTGTTCATCTTCAGTTGTCTCTTCACAGCAGTTCAGTCAGTGTACTGTTTGAGAGCATGCATTACTCCGGGATATTGGTTTGTTTGAACTCAGAGGGAGTGTCAGCCACATTAAAAAAGTTAATAGCTTAAGTCATTTGTGGATTAATGTGTATTAGAGATGCGAACCGTTTAAAACGATTCAGTTCGATTTGGTGAACTGAATGATTCGTTCGCGAACCGGATATCCAGACTGCTTTGATTTGAACTCTCTCTCACAACAGACAAGGAAGAGAAGACAATGCTGAATAAAGTCGTAGTTTTTGCTATTTTTGGACCAAAATTTATTTTCGATGCTTAAAAAAATTCTAACTGACTCTCTGATGTCACATGGACTACTTTGATGATGTTTTTCTTACCTTTCTGGACATGGACAGTATACCGTGTACACAGCTTCAATGGAGGGACTGAGAGCTCTCGGACTAAATCTAAAATATCTTAAACTGTGTTCCAAAGATAAACGGAGGTCTTACGGGTTTGAAACAACATGAGGGTAAGTTATTAATTACATAATTTTGCTATCCGGGTGAACTAACCCTTTACATGAGGTCAAAATGGACTCAAAAGAAGCAAAAGGTTTACTTGATCTAAATGGAGTTCACATGATAGATTTGCACTTGTTGTCATAAACTAAATGATGTACTTTGATTTTATTACTGCTCTTTACTGGTAGTTTCAGTATAATAGTGTCAGGATGGTTTCCATTCGAAGTCCTTTACAGGAACTCTCTGCTTCTTTATCAGGGATCGTCCCAGTGCAGCCGACTGCATGACCCATCCTTGGCTGTGGCTCCATTGTCCAGGTTCTGATCCGATCCCAGTTACCCCTCGCACTCCCCGGGAAAGGAGTTTCGGTGGGAAGTGGTCCGCCCCACCTGAGGATCCTGAAGACAAAGAGAACATTTCAGACTCGACGCACGCCAAAAGGTTTCGTTTTGGGGAGGACATGTCAGCCACGGGCGACGGTGACCACTTATGCTGATCTGAAAGGGAAATGCACATGCATTGAATAGCATTGTCACGTTTTTGGTCCTTTTTGGTGGCCTCCACTCAGCACCAGCAAACATGCTTCTGTCCTAATGCTGTTTTCACCATCCTTTGGTCGACCAAAGATGATCTTTTCACAAAAGGGCCAAATCTGGTGTAATATTAATATTATAATAGTGAGAATCTAAGTATCTGTGTTGCTGTCCTGTCTCAAGATGCTTTTCCCTGGCGTCTTTGGATTTTAAATTATTAATTTAAATATATTTCTGTTTTAATGTATCGATTTTATTTTCTGCTTATCTTAGCCCATATTAATCTCAACACTATTTCCAGAACTGCACTTAGGGATTTGAAAAAGACCGATGCAAGAGAGCGGCAGGGCATTCGACGCTTTTTAATTCTGCTTTCACTGAAGAGAATCTTTGCTTTTTATGTGTCAACATCAGAAAGAGTTTGTATGATTAGACTGTTGATTCTGAAACACCTAGTGAGATGGTCTCCTTAAAAAAGCTTCAGTACAAGAATGCCCTCAGTGTATTGGTGTGTGTGTATTGTCATGCATCCTCTTCTTTATTTTGACATTGACACATTAGTGGACTCACTAAAAATGTGACTCAACTCAAACACGCACATCACACCCTGGATTACACAAATATGTGTTTGTATTGCCCATAGAACTTCCTCCTAGATAACGACTAAAGAAAAGCAGGAAAGCACTTAAACCCTCTATTATATGTGTTTGTGTCACTAAAACATGAGAAAAGAATTGTAACCACATTAGATATAGTAAACCAAATGTATCTATTGATTTTAAAATCATTCTTGTTTTAAATGTTTCCTCTTTTACTACCAACATATTGTATAATAAACTATTGTTAAGCACCATTCTAGCATTCCCCCATGGCAGGCACCTAATGTCTCGGTGCCTGTGATGGTCAATGATGTACATATTCTTGAAATGACAGTTTTTATCTATGCACAAATCTGAGGTAACTCAGGGTTTTTTGTTACCTTTTTGTTTTTGGTACAGGTGTTTTGAAGCTAATGCTATTAACTGATGGAGGTTTCAGTACTTGTTCATTCCGAGTCTAGTTCTCAGGGTTATCTGTAACTGCAGTTTACCACTGTATATTTCTCGAGTGCCTTTGTGTGCATTTCTTCCTCCAGCCTGACTTCATCTTCTGTAATACCAGCGCAGCACATTTATGTGGGTGTTTTATTATTAATGTTCATCCTGTTTTAATTGAGAGACTGGTACACACTTTAAACTGATTGCGTGGTGTATTTAAAGTAAATTATTTGTATGTGTTTTTGGTAGTGGAAGTATATATTATATTCAGTGGGATTTAGAAAGGAAAACAGTGTTTAAGTTGTATTTATGGGCTTGAATTATGTAGGGCATAAAAAGATGGGTCATCAGAGTTGGCTGTTTTTGTCGAAATGACATGGTTATGTTCTGATAGTGAAGCATGTTTTGTTGCGATGAAAGTACAGGGTGTGAATTCTGAAATAAAGGCAAATGAATGTTATGGTGGAAAGTCTGCTCATCAGAAAGTGTGTAGTAATGAAACGTGTAGAAATACAATTGGAAAAGCTTATGGTTTATTTGTGTAATGTTTTGTTGACAGCTTTTGTGAGTGGCTGTTAGAACTGGAAAAGTTAGAATTACAGAACTCCGTCTTAAGGTCGAGCCCTTGGGTGTTATTGTTCTCTGTTTAAAGAGGTGTGAAGAGCTCATGTGTGTTTGCGTGCAAAGGGGCTCACGGTTTCCCAGAGATGTCACCAGTCTGCAATCATAATAGGGCTATTGTCTCCTAAGACGAGAGGCTCTTGTCACGATCGTGTGCTCACTGTATGTCGTCATCTTGAATCTAGTCCTTGCCTGGGAAACAGCCTCAATAATGTTTAAAGGTTCTATGAGGTATTTGAAGCTGGAATTCAGTAGAGAAAAGGGCAGGCCTTGGAGAGCATTTCTGAGCAGTCACTGTGGTCTTTGCAGAAAGCTTGTGACAAACTTTGTAAGGACACTTACGGGATGAACTTTCTTGATTCTCTCACTATCTTAGGCAGGATTCATGAAAACTGATAGGATGATACTTCATTTCATGATGAAAACTGTGTATTTTGAGTTATATGCACCAGAATAAATAAATTCTAAAATAAATACATTCTTATAAAGGCATTGACTATAGAGTTGTAAAGGATGTACACTTAATTTGCGTTTTGTATGTTGTTGATCCATTTATGATTCTTAAGTCATTTCCAATTTTGTTTTTAAATGAGACTGTGTCCCTCATGCAGCTACATTGATTTATTTATCTAGCTCTGACACGTGTAGACTTAAAACATCATCTGACACTTTTTTTAAATTTTGTTTTCCTCCTAAAATTTTCCATGACTAATAAGTATAATAATAAAAATGTTGAGCAAACTGCCTTTCACTTTCAGTTCAAGGATATTGAGTATCAATATCGTATCAATATCCAAGGATGCAGAGTAGGATAGAGTATTTTCATGCTTTTAAACAACTCCCTCTCTCTCTAAAGATTAATTTGCAGATAGATAGATAGATACATAGATTGATGTACTCATTTAAATTTAATATTTCTAATTAAACAGATCACTGAAACATTTCAACATTTTTATTGAATTAAATCAGCTTGGAATGACGGAAGCAAGAAGTACATTCATCGCATTACATTGAAGATATTGCTAAATCCACGTACATATTTGTATTTGAAACAAGAGCAATCCAAATAAAGTGCGCCACCTAGAGTCTTCTGAGGGTCAATACCGGAACCGTTTTAGATGCTAACCACAGCGCCGTCAATAAAACATTTCACTACGAGTCAGTAAATAAAATATTTTTTTAATCTAACCAAAAATATATTCTATACATCTGATTACAATGGAAGATCATTAGATTTTTTTTTTTGGATTATCAAAAAAAATAAATACCAAATATTGAACACAAATATAGAACATTCTCTCTCTATATATGGAAAAAAATAAAATAAATAACAGTTGATTTAAGACTGATTTAGCATGATTTATACTCCTAAGTATAAGAATTTTTGTTTTCATTCGATAGTTCTATTCGTAATAAGGGATACACATACTCGAGATGAAAATCAATGCTTATTCATTTAACAGCATAAAAACAAGATAATTGTATTAATAATAAGCACTTTCAGATTTCTCTTTTCCATGTTGTGTGAAATGAGAGCTCTCTGAACATAAGGGAGTTGATGTTTTACAAAGCATTCCAAACAGATTTCTAAAAATAAATATACTATTTCAGGCAGAGCATATGGATGTATATTGCAAGAGGCATACAATTAGGCTTAATGTCAGGCAGCTAAATGTTGTACAAGGTTGGTCATTAAGCTTTCATTTCACATGTATTTTATGAGCGTTTTGTAGGCCGCATAGAGTTATTCTTCCAGAGCCTGGGAACCCATAGCTTTTGACTAACTGATGTATCAGTGCAATACAAAGTTGCCTGTTCTGCAAATACAGAATATATTCTATGTTAAGACTTGTGAAAGCAAGGATCTAGAACAGTCAGAACTCCTGAATAACCTGGAAGTGATTCTCAATCGATGCCGGCTCATCCTCAAAGTGCAGTTTCTGGCTTAGACAAGCACCCAGATTCTCCAGAGTCTTTATGAAGTGCTGGTGCTCTCGCCCAACCCATGCCCTAATTGGGTCGCGTACCTCATATGGAGTGACATGGGCATGGACGGCCATCCCACTGGAGGCCAGCTCACCCAGGGCACACTTATTGGTTACCCAGGTCTCATTGCCACCAGGGTGTCCTCCATCCAACCAGTACATATCTGAAACACTGTCCAGAAACAACCTCAGTTCTGGATCTGCTCGAGCTCCAGCCAGCTCATATACTATTTGATTGAGAACAACACAACCTTTACTGAAGCCCACTATGGTCAGGGTGAAGCTTGCAGGCAGCGGGTAAGGGTTGGATGTACCACTAAGAGGGGGTAAAGGGTTTGGGAGGCCAGCCCGCTGCATGCTGTGACCCAGGAGTGCTCCCAGGTGGTGAACAGCTCCGTAGTCTCGAGAGTGTTCTGGTGCACCAAATAAGTTGCTCTCTACAAAGTTCTGATAACAGCTGAACTTGTGTAGGTACATTTGGGATGCGCGGATGACCCGGATATGGCAGCCAGGGAAACGATAGCTCAGGGTGAGAGCAACACGCTCCAGACTCCAGGACTGCCATGGAGCAGCATCAGGCTGGAGGGCCATTTCCAGCTGAAAGTTCTGCATGGTGGATGAGAATGAGAAGTTGCATATGAAAAGGGGATGCATACCTTTTTTTTTGCATTTATGTACAACAGTTTCTCAGTAAGTCACCATATTTTTATTTCTTATTTTATGATTCAAGTATATTTAATTTTTTTCTGACATTCTTGTAGAAGACAAAAGTCTTTTCATTTATCTAAAATAAATAAATAAAAATCATTTTATTCAGACATATTCATTAGCTATAAAACATGTGTTCTAGTGTTTAGGGTCATTAAAAAAAACTTCATTCAGCAATGAGACATTAAATAATGAAAAGTAATTTAGAAATGTATTTTCATCAAATAATACTGAACAAGTCTCTGGGTATTCACAAAATATAATGGCACACAACTGGCATAGACTACTGGCGTGATGTAAGATGAAAATTGAGCTTTGCCGTCACAGTAATAAATTACATTTCAAAATATTTTCAATTAGAAAACAGTTCTTTAAAATTTGAATTATATTTCACATTATTAATGTTAATTTATTTTTATAAATGCAGTCTTGGTGAGCAATAAAACACATTTAAAAACATTATAAAAAATCTTACCAACCATTTTTGTTTATTTACATTTTACTTTCCTCAAAATAAAGGCTTAACCAGAATAGAAATTTAAAAATGGAAAATAATACACATGTGATATGTGAACGTATGAGCATAACCCCAGGACGAGAGGAATTCAGAAATCCTCCGAAACCTTGAAGTGATGTGACATTGATATATGTGCAATAACTAAATATAGAGATCCAGTCGCAACAGAAGCTGTATCAAATGACTTTAATGAATAATCCAAGAGGTATCTTACAGGGACTCCACAGTTTAATACACTAGCCTGTATTGGTAGTAATTGGCATATTTTGGATCAAATAAAAATATGCATTATCTAATTCCTGATTTATGCTGAGCTCTTTCCTTTTTTTTATTTAATTTAATTTAAACCAGGGCGTGCAGTCAGTGGTACCAGGACAGATTCAGGACTGATGACATGCACCACCCTGAATGTCTCCAGGAAAGAAGACTACGTGATCATTTTCTTTCCGCAGGTTCTCTGTTTCATTGTTGCATCGCCTCTGCGTTTCTGTAGCAGGTCATTTACGCGGTTCTGATCGTAACCGGGGACTGAAGCCAGACGGAGCAAGCCGCGCGCAACAGCAGATGTCCCGGGCCCGCACAGCCCCGCCGCGGTGGTCATTTTCCTCAAGCCACAACTGATCGGATACTTCCCATAAGCAAAAAGACTATGTAGTGACGACTGCACGACATGCCGCATTAAGATCAAAACCATCACTACGAAACCAGAGCAAAAAATAATGTCGCATGATCCTGCGTTCAGGATAATCCGGTGGGCATTCACCCGTTAAATTTAATCGTACAATGAACCGAAATGTTCAGGATAATGGATTATGTATGGCGTATAATTTGTTTATATTAAACGCCGCGAAGTGGCATTTTACTGGAGCGTCAAAACGTGACAACGATGCGCATGCGCGGAGTCCAGACGCGTGTGTGAACAGCGGTAGAGCTGATACGTAACTCGTTTGGATTGACAGCGTGCATAGAACACTGTAGTGATTAACGCGGCCGAACTGTTTAATCTAAGCATCTCATGAATCGGACATTGCTAGCGGAAACAGGGAGCGTGCGTGCTGTTCTGTTCACGCCTTCAAATGGTTGTTAAACTATTCTGAAGTTATTAGGCATCTTTTTGTTACATGTCATTGCACTTAGTTGTGACAAAACTGTCTGGATCTGTGCCTCATTAGGAAAAAAGCGTGAAGGCATCACAGTGTTGAACATCTTCAATGATGTTGTTGAGTACAACGGCTCCGTCATCACTATTGTTGCACGCATTGGCCTAACAAGTGAGTTCCCTGCTCGTCCTTCTAGATGTTTTTAATAAACGTCCAGTTGGTGAGAACAATTGCTTTGTACGTGATTGTACAAAAGAGGCCATTCTTTACTGTCGTCATTTTCAGGGGAGGCTGTACTGTCGGCTTGTGAGCGTGCATGCTTTCTGACTGACATGAATTTTCAAAAAGGCATCCAACCATGCATGGGTGCAGTGGATCTGGGACCTCTCTATCCACTGGGGGAGGAGGTGGGCCTTGAAGAGTGTGGAAAAGAGGCCCAGGGTATGCGGCCATGCATGCAAACAAAACATTTTAAAAGGCATTTTCTGAATCTCCAAGTTCCAAATTCCAAGTGCTTGCACTACTTTTCATATTTGTGTACAGTATGTATTTTAAAATATATTAACCCCCTCATTTACAATCAAGTTTTATATTGTACAATAATTTTCATATTTGATTGTTGTTTGCAGAGCTTCATTGTAGTTTATTACCTCATAAGATTTGGTTGGTTTGGTTCATGTCATTCTGTCAACTGTTCATTGAAAAAAAAAAAAAAAAAAAACGCAATATTTCTGGTGAAAATGAAGGGGAAAAATACTTTAGTAACCAAAACTGCTGAAAAAGGTTTAAAGGGGTAGTTCACACAAAAATGGAAATTTTGTGATCATTTCCTCACCCTCCGTGTCATTCCAAACCCATTCGACTTTAATATATTGTCAAAGCACAAAATAAGATATTTTTAATGAATACTGAGTTTTTTTTTTTTTTTGGATATGTGTGTGTGTGTGTGTCCCTCCATTGCAAGTCTGAGTAACCAAACTTGGAAGATCCAATCATAAAGGCATCTTAAGATGAATCCATAAAAAACAAGCAGTTTCTTCCAGGTCTTGTAATTAAATTAAATTAAATTATGCATTTAGCAGACGCTTTTATCCAAAGCGACTTACAGTGCATTCCAGGCTATCAATTTTTACCTATCATGTGTTGAAATGAAATATGATTGCTTTTTTAAAAAAGTTTTAGTTATCTTTACTTGTTTCCCTCAGACCACCTAGTGGGACAAAAGCCTCTCAGGTTTCATTCATATTTCAAAAATATCTTACTTTATGTTTCGAAGATTAACCAAAGTCTTGTTGGTTTGGCACAATGTGAGGGCGGTAAATGGTCAAAACATTTTGTTAACTATCCTTTTAAGAGAGTGTTTCAATTATTTAAATCACTATTTGAACTAATAAAACCAATAATATATGATCTGCAGGTGTTGGAGCCATGCAGCCTCAGTGTCATGAACTGTTTTGTGACCATCGATACCCAGGATCTGGCTCTGAACCATGAATCCATATCCCTTTAGTTCAGGTCATGGCTCTACCACATGAAGGAGCTGTGGAGATTGCTTGTAATGTGGAGAGTATTCAGGGTGGTCCTCTTCCTTATCTTATGGTGAGAAGCAATGGTCAAGCTTCACCATTGGAGGGCAAAACTTCTGCTATGCTCTATGCAGCTCACTAATCACAACACGAGTAGCAGAACTGGCTAGACACCATGGTGTGGGCATTGAGGGTACGGCCCTGGTGGGCTTTATCCCGGGTGAGTAAGAGACTGGCAGAGGGAGCACTCTCAAATGGCTTTGGAGAGTTCTGGAAAGAGCTGCAGTGTGTGCACATGTGAACAAGCTAAAAGCTTTCATCACTGTGCTAAACTGCAAACTAATCAGTGGTTAATTAGAAGACATTGGTTGAGCCATCAACAACTTACAGTAGTTGATGTACAGTGAACAATGCTTAAAGGGGTATTTCAGCCAAAAATATAAACTCGGTCATCATTTACTCACCCTCCTGTCACTCCATGACCTGTGTGTCTTTTTGTCCTTCTGTGGAACACACACACACACACAAAGATAATTTTCAGAATGGTGGTAACCAAAGAGTTTAAAACTTTCACTTTAATAATTCGCTATATTTATATAGCGCTTTTCTAAGCACTCAAAGCGCTTTACAATGTCAGGCGGTATCTCTTCATGGAATATCTTGTATGGATAGAAAGACTATGAAATCTCCAAATATCTTTTAGAATTCCACAGAATAAAGTAATACATGTGTGGAAAGACATGAGAGTGAGTAAATGACAGAATTGTCATTCTCTAGTCTCTTTTAAAGTCTTCACTTGTTGACAATATGAATTTCAACATTAACTCTTTTATCTTGAAACACCTTATTGATCTCAGATATATTTTTGTCAGTTTGAGTTGTGTAAAAAGGTCTGTATTCTTGGAATAATATTTTGATCAAACAGAACAAAAATACTCCAGCTTGGAGTAACTGTATTATTTTGAGTGCTTTAAATGTTATTTGGTAATGTGTAATTATTACTTGCTTGGTGTATATAGTTTTAATAGCTTCTTTTGAAGCATTTCTGTGCTAAAGGTAATTTCATGAATATAAAGGTTTTAATGCCCTAATATGGGTTCACAGTGCGTCTTTATCCTTACTTGTTCAACACATGATATTCTGCTCATAGGTGTACATAATTATACAAAGGGTAATTAGGCCAGTGTAGTTTGACCAATCCTTGATGATCTCATTCAGAGTTACGGATGTCAGATCTGGGACATTTAGGTGATGTAGTGCTCGAGGGAGGAACATACTAAATATTATTATATTACTAAATATATGCTATCATACTAGATTACACATACTATTACAAAAAATGCACTGAAAGAATATCCAAGCTTGCAAGCACAGACAGCAACAGGGACACTAATTTCACAAGCCGCAGAGATTGACTATAGTGATATTTTTCAGAGGAACAAGACTTCTGTTAAACATTCACACAAGTTTGTGCTTAACTGAGTTGATTATAAAACCAAAGCATGGAATTCCTGACCTTATATTTATGCTTACATCTGGAAGAGGAATAAGCTGTCAAACATAGACAGTCTCATACATAAAGACTGCCAAATTAAATGTAATGTGGTGCTTTAAACATAAGATTTTTTTTCCACCTTTAAACATTTCACTTGTGCTGTAAGATTAAAAAAAACAAGACGGCACAGAAAATAAAGTCATGGCTACAGTAACCACTAATCATATACACTTCCTCTGAGTTCATGCAATTCACATTTGACACAGATTAAATATGAGACACTCTAAGCAGCTATTACTGAAGCCACTGTTTTGACTTTCTGAAGTTGGAGTGCATTTTACACAGCCGTTTTTCTTGACAAAAAGAAAAACCCTGGCTCGTAATTTAATAGTGTTTGCAAACTAACCACAAACACAAGAATTGGGGAAAATATTTAAATGAAAAGCAATGCTATTAAAATATTACTAAATTACATTAGACCATATCTTAATAATACAATCATATATTGCACAATCTAGGTTCAAAGAAATCAACAGGGTCCTGCATTAGCACTGAAAATATATAAACACCTAGTAACATACGTTACCTGGTACAATGAATGAACATACTGAGCTTCACTCATGCTGCAAATGTTGTGTATTGGAACTATTGGGCTAACTGAAATAAAATGAAGTTCCATACATCGGTGCGGGAGGAGCCTAATCATTCAGTCCTGTTGATCATCATGACTAGCCTAGATAAGCAGCAGTCACTGCGCCGTCCCAGCAACAATTCTTCCAGGGGTGGCAGTAACCCAAGTTTGTTTAGTATTAGCTGCACAATAGCATCCCTAAATTGATATGCAGATAACATCAAATGCCCATATAACAAAACATACACAAAAGGTGTTATAATATTCGAATATGCGGAATATTTCAGCGTAGTCATATCTCACTTTATAAAAGGCAGCAGTCTTCAATGTAAATGTCACTCAAAAGGTCAAGAAGAACAATTACAACAACAGCCGGGATAAATTTCCCAACATTTTGTTCTTGGTTTATTCCTAATTAAATAATCCTAAGTGTTCAATCAACCTTTTACCTTTCCTTAAAGGTCACTTCTGGTAAAAAAAATTTGGCCAAAGGTGTGGGGACTTTGTCAAACTCCCCAATTTGCAACAGCAGTCAATCATTCCTGAATCACATGACAATGCATTCACTATAAATTAATAGAAGAAAGTGCATCGAGTGTTCAAGTAGGGTATATAGTTCAACACATATAGGGAAAGGAAATAAACGGTGGGCCACTGAACAAGCACAGAGTATGCCAAACTTTAACAAGTTGAATTCTAAATTGTGATAAACAAATTATCACACTATGCAAATATTGGCAAATGACAACACAAAAAAGCACATTTGGCAAAACCGTAGCACTGAACCTCGTATCTTTTGATTGGCAGCATTGTTTTGTGTATTGGTTTGGGGAAGGATTTTAGGGAGGAGTGGGAAACATAGAAGTTGTTTTGCGTTCTCATCTCTTCGAAGCCCTTCTTGGGTCCCTGCCATTGCTAATGGTAACTGTGGGTTTGGGTGGAGCAGGGGGTGCCCCTGCAGTTACTGAGGATGGCCCATGGCCTGGAACACGCCCGTTTGGTCTTCCTGGAGCCCCAAAATTGGGATCCCGAGGCACAAGTGCAGCACTGTTATTGGGAAATACTGGCACATTACCATTTCCTGTTGGACAAATAGTTAAAACAAAAAAAGTGACACTTGATCAACAGAGACAACGTGATGAGTGTTACAGCTATTACTTTAGTTTCATCAGTACGCAGATACTTATCAAGAGCAACTTACAGTATGCCAATGGTAGGCACAAACAGGAGTGAGATCTCAGTAACTATAATTTCTGAGATTGAACCTGCAACCTTCATTAACAGATCAGATTCCAAACCA